>NW_024347732.1:1901035-1913452 GCF_902729225.1 Pteropus medius | reverse complement strand
AAAGTAAAAAAAAAAAAAGAAAGAAAGAAAGAAACATAAAAGCAAAACAGAGCAGGGGCTCTGTTCTAAATTAAAAAAGACTAAAAAGACTCACTATAATGTGAGATCCTTGATTGTATTTTTTTTTTATTGTATCCTGGACCCAGCCCCCCTCAAAAGTACATTAAGTACATTATTGAAACAAGTGGGAAAATTTCAATATGGCTAGTATATAAGGTAATTCTATAATATTAATTTTAAATTTCTCAGGTGTGATGCCAGAAAAATGCCCTTTTCCTTAGAAGCTACATAATAAAGTATTTAGGAGTAAAATGCCATACATCTACAATTTATTTTTAAGTGGCTCAGAAAAAAATATGTGCATGAGTGCGTGTGTGTGCCTGCATTTACATAACAGATATAAAGCTAATGTGGCAAAACATTAAAAATTGGTTAACCTAGGTAAAAGACATATATATAATAATTGTCTTATTTTTTCAATTTTCCTGCAATTTTGAAATTTTTCAGAATAAATGTTTTGGGAAAAACAAAAACCAATATGTGAGATCACTATTAATATCTCTGGGGAAAGAGAATGGGAAGATAATGACCCATATATATGGAAATTCTTTACTGATTGGCAGTAAAGTATTTCTAGAGGAAGACCTGATGCTTTGCTTATAAAATTATACAAAACTAATTAATTACATTTCAATTCTGTATTACCCAAAGAAGCATGCATCTTCTCTGTAATGTTCTAAGTACACTTTCCAACTAGAAAGTGTATATTATCAAGTCAATAGAAGTATTTTAGTCGAGCTGGAAATTACGGTTTCAACATAAACCAGTAAACATGTATATTGGTTTACCATTCTAATCTCTTGAGAGTTTAATTACTTTGAACTGGTCCCTTAGAACCTGACTGACATCCAACTGCACTGATAAAACTGAGTTTTTATACGTGCTAAGCTGAGAACTGAGCCAAGATAGTCACACCATCTAAACTACATTTTCTTGACATGTTTCATACACTGGCTATATAGAACCAGTCTGAACACCAGTTATAAAATAACTTACAGCCAGCAGCTGCAGATGCCTCTTAAAGGGACCATGTCCATGAGCAGACTTTCGCGGTGACAGACCTGCTCACTCCCAGCACCAGTGCTGGTTCGGCTGCACAGGGGGCATCAGAGACTTACAGGGGAACACTGAGTTGTATGAGTGAGGGTTGAGGCGAGACTCAGTCTATAGAAAAGTGCTGGCAGTATCCATTGTTCCTCTGTTGAGCCCTCCCCTCTCCCAGTGTGTGGACTCAGTGCTGCCATAGCTGAGACGTCATCAAACTGGATAACAGAGGTCGCTCTGCCCAGAGGATTCCCTGAAACTCTGCTTCCTCCAACTCGTGGCCCCACCCAAGCCACATACAGGTGTGTCCTCAGTGAATCAGGTGCTCCTTGATGAGCTGCACCTAGACTCATGCTGGGGGCAGCTGGCCTTGGTTTCTGATGTGGCCTTTTGAGGCAACTATAAGCACAAAATCTGTGGATTGCTTGCTGAATCTTAACAGGTGGCCCCAGAAGGGCACAGGTTGGGGCTAAACTTGGCCTGCAGCTGAACCCTCTTAGGCTGTGCCACTGGACACCTACCTCACAAAGCCACACTAATAAGACCGGGAGACTTAGGAGCTTTACTTAATACATACAAATAGACATAGAAAGGCAGCCAAAATGGGAAGACAAAGCAGCAGAAACCCAATGAGAGAAGAGAACAGAGATCCAGAAATAATGGAATCAAGCAATCTAACAGATACAGAGTTCAAAACACTGGTTCTAAAGATGCTCAATGAACTTAGGGGAAGGACAGATGAATTCAGTGAGAACTCCGACAAAGAGATAAACACATAAAAATGGAAATGGAAATTATAAAAGGGAACCAGTCAGATGAAGAACACATTATCCGAGATGAAGAGTATATTAGATGGAAGCAACAGAGTGGATAAAGAAGAGGATCGAACCACTGATGTAGAGGATGGGGAGGCCAAGGACACTCAATCACAATGGCAAGAAAAAGAAGCCAAGACTATAATAATAATTTAAGGAGCCTATGGGACATAATTAAAGGTAAAAATATCCATGAAGTAGGGGTACCTGAAGGAAAACAAGACATTGAGGAGCTATTTGAAGAAATTATGATAGAAAACTTCCCTAACCTGGTGAAGGAAATAGACATAAAACCCCAGGAAGCTCAGCGAGTCCCAAAAACCAGGAACCCAAAGAGGCCCCACATCAAGACACATCATAATTAAAACACCAAAAGCTAAATACAAAGAGAGAAATCTTAAAAGCAGCAAGAGAAAAGCAGTTAGTTACCTATAAGGGAGCACCCATAAGATTGGCAGCTGATTTCTCAAAAGAAACTATGCAGGACAGAAGGGCTTGGCACAAAATATTAGACGTGATGAAAACCCAGACCTACAACCAAGAATACTTTATCCAGCAAAGCTCTCATTTAGAGTTGAAGGACAGATAAAGAGCTTCTCAGACAAAAAAAGCTAAAGGAATTTATCATCGCCAAGCCAGCATTACAGGAAATGGTGGAGAGACTTCCTTAAGAAGAAAAAACATGTATCAAAAACAGGAATAAAGAATGGTAATAACTACATTCCTATCAACAAGTACCTCAAATGGAAAAGAATTAAGTGCTCCAACCAAAATATAGAATGGCTGAACGGAAACAAGACCCCTACATATGCTGCCCACAAGAGACTCACTTCAGATTACAAAACACACACAGACTAAAAGGAAGGGGGTGGAAAAAGACCTAGAGGGCATTGCGCTGAATGGAATGGGTCAGATAAAGACAAATATCGCATGATTTCACATACGTGTGTAATCTAAAGAACAAAATCAACAACAAAAAAAGTGGAAATAAACTCACAGATACAGAGAATATTTTGAGGGATACTAGATGGGAGAGGAGGTTGGGGGGGACAAAAAAAGGCAAAGAGATTAAGAGGTACAAATAGATAGTTGCAGAATAGGCATGGAGCTGTATAGTGTAGCATGGGGAAGATGGTTAATAATGTAATAAATACGTAAGGGGAAAAAGGGGTACTAGATTTAGTGGGGTGATCACTTTGTGAGTTACATGGATCTCTGATCACTATGCTATACAACTGAAACTGGTACATTATTGTATGCCAACTATAAGTGGAAAAAAATTCATTGACTTGTACAATGAAAATACAAGCAACTAATTGTCTATTATATTTCAATAAAGACGAAAAATATTTTAAAGAGTTTCCCAGACAAAAATAAGCTAAAAGAATTTATCATCACCAAATTAAAAAATGACTTAAAGTTAGGGATTCCAAACTTGTCCTTAAAGTTAGGGATTCCAAACTTGTCCACCAGTGTTCAAGACTGGTAGGTTTAAATGAAGTACATTAACTTAATTAGATTAACTTTAAGACTGGAATAGCCCTTTCCTGCCCACCTTCCCTTCCTAGCAGAGAAAGCTGACGTGGATCTAATGCACAGTGGTGCTGTAGGGAGGGAGCACATGGAGGTGGTGTGGAAGAGAGCCGAGTTATATTGAGCAAATGGGTAAATTGAGGATGGACCCAGATTTCTCACTACTGGAGAAGATACTATCGAAAGTCTCACTACTTTCCTGGGCAGCACACCAAAAAAAAAAAAAAAAAAAAGTCTCACTACTGTCAAAAGGAAAGGCTAAAACGAACTCTGAAATATCTCTTTGGAATCGAAAGCATCCATATGAGCTCATTTATTGTAATATATAAACAAGATAGATGTGTTTATGTATATATGTAAATGTATATATATTTTCTAGCTATGTCTGCTAAGAAGGCAGACTAAGTGTGGTAATCTTGGTTTCTAAATATCATCCTTAAGAGCTGCTAAGAGAAATGGCTGATTCCAGGGTTGAGGCAGAAAAAGTGCAAGAAAACCTGGAAATCTTGTTGTGTCAGAAGTATGGAAATGACCGAAGAATGATGAGGACATGTGGAAAAGGGCTTCAACTGGCCAAATCTAGGACAATTTGAGCATCAAAACAAATACATGTATTGGATTAAAACCAATTGAATAAAACTAGAATTCACGAATCCATACTGCCATTAATAAATAAATGTATAAATGGGAAGAAGGGAAAATCCTTACAGGAGAATGTTTTAATAAATGTGGGAGAAATGACGAAAAGATTTTGCAACTATCATAGTAGTGGTTAAAGGTAAGTGTCATCAATGGAGACTAAAACTACTAAGTTAAGGTTTAGTGAATAAAAGGAAGTGTAATCTTAAAATTTCTCCTCAAAAATACTAATTGTGAAGGGAAAATGATGATTTTATGGCAGGTTAACATCAGTATTGGTGGGGCAAGTAGACATCATGGACATCATGTGCCCCCTGATGTGATGCAATGCACTGAGAATAGCACTACATTTTTGTGTGTGTGTGTGTGTGGTTTTCTGCCAAGCATGTCCTAATTATGAAGGAAGATGAGATAGAATGCAGTCAAGGATCACCTTATAGATTGTAAGGCCTATAATCTTCAAAACTGTCAAGTTCATGAAAGATAGGGAAAGACTGAGGACGTGTTCCAGACTGGAGGAAACTGAAACGTATATGACCTAAATGATTGGTGATCTGAGGCCAACTATGAAAAAGAGACATTGTTGGGACTTTCAGCAAATTATTTCAACTTATTTTGCAAACAAAAAAATGAATATTAAATGCCTACAAATTTGATAATGGTATACAGAAGTTCACTATAATCCAAGACCAAAGAAGAATGCCCCAGAAGGCATGCATCTTGTTACAAACAACCAATTATGATCTCAAGCTCCCTATGTGTAGCCCTATTTAGCATTTATTTCGTTGTTTTGTAAATACTTGGTATTCATCTGTCATCCTACAAGATTATACTAGAGAGAAATATTTGCTTTGTTTATCAAAATCCCAGATTCCACCCTCATCATGGCTATCCTCACAACCCTAATAGCTCTCACTCATTCAATGATGATTTTAGCAACCAGATTCTAGCCTGTCTGCCCCAAGCTCTGCTGGCATTCTGAGTATCTTTTGTGTTTATCAACTAACTCTTAGTCACCTAACTCCTATTCTCTTGGATTCGTGACCTCTTCAGTTCTAATTTACCCACTTATTCCCATTTTACACCCAACATTGTCATCACCAGCATCTGTTACAAAAGCTCTAACTTTATGCCAACATGTTCTCATCTATAAATAAGGAACCTGGCTGGATACGAATAATCCTCATTTCTCAAGTGACTACCATGTCTAGGCACTATGAGATAGGTATTTTTATTACGTCCAACTTATAGACAATAAAACTGAAGTTTTAAAAATGGTAACTAAGTCCCAAGATACAAAGCTAATGACTAGTAAATCCAGGGTTGAAATCCAGAGTCTCTGGTCTCTTAACTATATCATACTGCATTCTTTATAGATTGATGAAGGACCTTTCCAGCTTAGACATTCTGAGATTCGCTGAAAAAGGAATGAGTTAAGATAGAGAAAACAATAACTAAATTTATAAATTATAATGCCATGTTGTTAGTCTAATGTTTTTTTGACTGATAATTTCTATTTTGAAGTAATTTGCACATTTCTCACTTTAGTCCCAGATTAACTACCAAAAAATACAGAAAGGTCCTTAACAATGAAACAAAAAATTTAAACATACTCACAAGCTCTCCATAACGTGCAGTTGAAATCATACGAGGAAAATTCCTAGTGTTGCTGAAACATAATCCCCCTGCCTTAATACAGAAATACATAAACAAACAAACAAATGAACTGGTTATGGAACAGTAAAAGCAATTTAATTTAAAAATATATACTTTATCGTTTTTATTAGCCTTACTAAAATGTTAGGTTCTGAACACGCACAGGATCTGCTGGTATTAATGAATGTTGACTCGCATCGGATACACCTGTCAGTATAACAAAATAATTTTTAAATGTTAATTAATTATACTAAACCTAATTTAATTGAAAACTTATACTCTTAAACTAGATTAGAATAGATTCAGTCAGTTAAACATTACTTGTAATAAAGTAAACAAATTAAAAATATTAACACTGATTTGAATAGTTTTATACCACTCATTATTACAAGGCAATGAATAAGTCAATAAAATAATAATAGGAGAGCATTCTTTTGAAACCAGATAGAATGTAAAGAATAAACAGTACTGAACAGCAAAGACGGTAAAGTCACTCAATTAACAAAAGAGCCCAACAAACTCATATAAATGAAACCCAATCCATTTTTGTAAGTAGTTATAACAAATATGTTTTCCTTATTTTATCTGCCACAAAACAAAAAGGTAAGACATGCTAAAAAAAAAAAAAAAAAAAAAAACCCACAAGTTTCTAATTCTCATCAAACCTACAACCAACACTTTTAAAGTCTATTCATCATCTTGGTTTATTTTAAGAAAATATTTTATATTTTTTCATTAATGAATAATATAGAGGGAGGGTGGGCACAGAACTAGTAGGGACACCAATGAGAATGTAGGAGGAGGGGCTGGGGCATGGCACAGAACTTGAACTAAGCTTAGGTAAGTATTGTAGGGGAAGACCTGGGGATCAGCCCAGTAGTCCATATTTGGGTGCTACAACCAAGGTCAGCTGGAGAGAAAAGATGACCCAACACTAAGTATCCTCAGGAGAAGGTGCTCAAGTATTTTCTATCTTAAATTTGAAAACTGAAGAGAAACTTGTACTTAGAGGGAAGTCATCATGCAGCCTCTAAAACTGAATAAGTTGGAATAGGAATAATATATATGAGTTACAGAGAGGGTGGAATGTGTGTGTGGTGTGCACACATGCATGCATAAAGGGAGAACAGAAAGTGACAGAGAACAGGGCTACAAATCAGGGTACCTGAATTATTATATTTATCATTATATTAGTTTTCTTATGTAATATAATATATAAAGCACAATACCTGACACATAGTAAGTATTCTGCAAATAGAAGTCACTATTATGTAGTATATATTACAGATCATGTACAAATGACATAATAAACAAAAATAGATACCTTTTACTAAGCACTAACTCTGTAGCACTATGCTAAGAACTTAACGTATTTACTTCTAAGCTGTGATAACAGCCTATGAAATGGGTAATATATCCCCATCCAAAAGACAAGGAGCCTGAATTATTGAGATATTCAAGGTCAAACAACTGATAAGAGACTGAAACAGTTGAACCCTATTCTGAGCCTCAGCTTCTACCCTTCCTTGGGTTATTGTGAGGAGCAAATGATATAGGAAAATACTTTTACATAAATATAATATGATTCTACATAAATATAATATGATTTTAATGAAGTTAGGACCCAGCACACTGCTTACCTGTTTCCTAAAGCATTCGATACTGTAAGAGAGTTTTCGTTTTCATCACAGAGTTTACAAATTGCTTGAGACAACAATGTTCCATTAACATCTCTTTCCACTAAACAATTCAGAAACAAAATTAGGATGTAGCTCATAGTCAATATATACTTATATATACTTAGTAAAATCCACTTGTAATTATTCTAATAATTCTCAAAACACCTTATTTGCATAAAAGGCATATTAAGCATCTCCATAATATAGAAAAGTGAAACCTTCCCAATTCACATAAAAAATAGAGAAACTAATTTTCCAAATCATAATAAATTAATATTTTTTCTTCAAAAATTTTCTTACCTCTTACCTATATGTTCCTGTTTCACTGGGTATGGGGAAAGAAGCATTTTCACAGACTGCTGTTAAGTTCAGAGGGCTTTTGGTAGTATCTATTAAAATTTTAAATTCATATACCCTACCACACTACAATTTCATTTTTAGATACCTAACCTGCAGAAACACTTGTACATGTGTATAAGAATATTCACTGAAGTAATATTTGTTAGAACGACCTAAATATTTAAAGTAAAAAATGGTGGTAGACCCATGCTATGAAATACTATGGAGTGGATTAAAAGGAATGAGGTAGATCTAACAGATCGTACTGTTAAGTGAAAAAAGTATGCTGTAGAACAATATTTTTGGTATGAAATATTTATATAAAAATACCACTTATATTTCCTGTGGCTATAATATATATCTGTATATTAAAAACAGAAAAAGAAAAGATTCTAGGACACACGCACACATCCCAAAATGATAATAATTACTTGCCACTGAGGGAGTAATAATTGGCACTGGGAAAAATGTTCAAAGACCATTAGTCCCAATCATAATTTTAGCCATAATGTTTTAAGCTTTCGCAAAGTGGTTAAAAACAATTGTAACAAAAGTAAAGTTGAACAACTTGTTCCTTCTACAGTCATCCTGTCTCAGTATGTGGCTACTCCATTTCACCATTTATCCAGGCCTCCTATATTTATAGTCTTTTCTTCGCATGCTCGTTAAAAATAAACAAATAAATAAAAATAAAATTAGAAAATAAATCTGCAAATCCTGTCAGCTCTTTTCAAAATATATCCTGAAACTGAATTATTCTCTATTTCCTCAACTATTACTCAGCTTTTTATCAACAAATATTTATGAACAAATGAATAAGTATGATGACACTTCTATGAATATTACATCATCTTTTGTGACAGCTTTCTAACTGGAACCCTAGTTCTATTCTCCAGGAAGAAGCTAGAATGAGTCTTTTAAAAACTAAACGTGATCATTTCACTCCTCTGAAAATCATCCAGTGGTCTTCTATTTCACACAGGTTAATTTTAAAGGTCACTGTTATAGCTTAAAAGGCCTTACATGATCTACACACTATCACTCCAACTTCTCAGGCCCATCTGCTTCCACTTTCTTCCTTTGCTTCAGCCACATTAGTGTATTCCTGCTCTTTGAATATGCCAAGTATGCTCTCATCTTAAGGCCTTTTCACCTGCTATTCCTTTTGCCTAGAATGAGTTCCCCAGTCATCTACATGGCTCTGTCTCTCACTTTCTTCAAGTCCTTGCTCTGATGTCACCTTCCCAGAGGCCTTCCATGATCATCTATGTAAAGTAACATTCTGCTGTCTCCCTTACCCTGCCTTATTTATCTTCACAGCACTTATGATCACCTAATATATATCTATTCACTTGTTTATTCTCTTTCTCTTGACACTAGAATATAAGTTTGATTCACTATTGTATCCCAGCACCTAACAGGTGAAGTTCAATAAACTGTTATTAGAAAGATTTAAAATTGGGAGGTTTCATATAAAAATTTTGCACTTCTGGCATCTCTTAAAAAAAGGAAAATCTGGTTTCATTGTATTTATGTTCTTACATGATGACAATCTGCCAGAGCTGAACTGGGGCTAGCTACTGCCCTTTAGCTAAAAAGCCCTGTGGGTGAATGAAGTTTTAAAATTTATTTCAGCTTTTTATCAACAAATATTTATGAACAAACGAATAAGTATGATGACACTTCTATGAATATTTTCAAGGATGTATAGAAACATATAAATACATAAAGTATTCCTGGAAAAATATAAAAGAAACAACAGTGGTTACAGTTGAGGACTAGGAATGAGCGTGAGGAGAGAAAGAATCCTTAGCTTTGATTTTGTATTCTTCGATACTATTCACATTTCTAATCATAGCATGCATTGCCTTAATTTTAAAAAGTAAAATTTTTAAGTGGAAGGTAAAAAATACAAATATATGTATTTTTAGGTGATAGATCTATATGTACTCTTATGGAACTACCTTAAAATACACTGCCTATAAACATTCCAAAATACTTATGTGTAGGGAGCTAAAGCTCCCCAAATTCAAAAGAGTGCATGGATTATCTCGGGAGGCCTGCTTGCATAAAAAAAGGGAAAAGGCTGGTTCTGTGGAATTCCAGGAAGAAGATTAAGTATAGACAAAGGGAGTGTCGAAGGGAGTGTCAAGGGAGTGTCAAGGGAGTGTCAAAGGAAGTGTCAATCGTACCTCGATCTTCAGGATGTTACTTTAATTATGTTATCTTGGGATACACCAAGGAACAGATTATGTATAAAGAGAAGCATAAGAAATAAACTCGGAGAGACAGTTGTGAGATCTGTTCTCCCTCCTGCACCCTGTCTGTCTTCTCTTTTTTCTCAGTCCCCGCTCCCCCATTCAGGTACCTGGTTTGACTTGGTTGGCTGGTTTCCGACAAGTGGCGCCCGAACAGGGACCTGAAAACGGGGGAAAATAGCAAGGACCCACCGCAAGACGAGTGCACTCGAGATTGGCCAAAGAAGCCGTGGGCGGTGAAGGTGAGTACGCAGGAGTTTTTGTAAATATAGAAACTGAAAGAGAAAATATAATGGGCCAAGGAAATAGTCGACTGCTATTTGTACATATGCTTAAGAATATGCTTAGAGTTAGAGGAACTAAAGTAGGACAGCAAGAGTTAATGAAGTTTTTGCAATTTATAGAAGAAGTTTGTCCCTGGTTTCCTGAGGAAGGGACAATTGATTTAGAGACATGGTTAAGAGTGGGTAAAAAGTTACAGGATTACTATGATGACCACGGACCTACTAAGGTTCCGGCAGATACTTTTGGGCTTTGGACTTTGATTAGAGATTCTTTAGACCCTAGACATGAAAGAGATCAGATTAAAGAACAAATGTCTCCTGTACTTAAAACAGAAAGTGTTCATGAGTATGACGAATCTGAGGCTGCTGGGGTTGTGCCTTCTGCCCCTCCGATGCCTCCCCCTCCTTTCGACTCCATTTTTACTGATGATGAGGAGGAGGAGGCCGCTAGATATTATTCGCCTGATGAAGATTCAGCTCCACTTGTAGCTATTGGAGGCGTTGCCCAACCCGCAGTACCAGATCCTGTATTAATATGGGGGCGAGGGCATGTTTGTGTTTTTCCGCAGGGAGCTGATGGAGCACACTGGTTGCCTGAACGACTAGTGCGGCATGCCGAAAATGAACATCGAGACTGTTTAATCCAACAGTTTATGCCGCAGTGCATTGGGCTTACATCCCGGATCCTCCAGTATTACATCCAACTGTTTGGTCTGGGCCACAGATCCAGGTTTTTTCTAATAACTCTAGACTTTTAGGATTGCCATTAGCCAAGGAACAGCAATATGTATATGATAATTTTAATTTTTCAGGATCAGCAATAGGACTACCTATTTGTTTTCTATTCAATTCTACTTCCCAACCTGGATGTTTGAATATCATGGAGCAGCCTTGGCCTAAGAAAGGAGGAGCTGTTATGCTTGGGGCTCCTGATGGCGAAGCTGTAAGCAACAATGATACGATCCCGTTTGAACTTTGTCACTTGAAGAGGCATGTGCAAAAAGATTCAGTATGGTGGCATCGTTGTCATCAAGAGAATGTCACTTTGTACCCAGTAACAGGATTTAATGAAACTGTTTGGGACTTCTCTCGGCCTTATGACACTGAGACTGCTTTATCTGCTGGACTCTGGAAAACAAGCTCTGGCGCTTGGCAGACTCATATTTGGAAACTGGCTGCCGGACTTGTGACAATGAGTATTAGCATGACTAATGAATCTCGGACCAATTCACACAGTAGTGGTTCAGGAGAAAGATTCTCATATGCCCTTAGAACTTGTGTTAATGTCCCATATATATTATTGTTAGGAAATTTCAATATTACCGTAGATAATGATTCTAATCAATTTAATGTATCTTGTAATAATTGTCAGCTGTCTAATTGTGTTACTCCTGTTAACACTTCTGTTCTCGTGCTTAGACAACCGCCATTTATAATGGTTCCTGTTAACCTTACAGGCCCTTGGTTTGATGAATATGGGTTACAGGTTTTACAAGAAATTAACATGGCCTTAGGAAGATCTAAAAGGGCTGTGGCTGTTGTTGTGGCAGGTATTCTTGCAGTTGTCACCTTGGTGGTTACAGCCACCACTGCTGCCATATCCTTGTCCAACTCTGTGCAAACTGCAACATTGTTAATGATCTGACAAAAAATGTTTCATTAGCTATGGGATCTCAAGAAAGTATTGATGATAAAATTGAACAAAAATTAGATGCACTATATGAAACAGTAAACTTTTTGGGAGAAGAAGTTCAAGCCTTAAAATTGTCCTCCCGCTTACGTTGCCATGTACAATATCGATGGATTCATGTAACTCCAAAAAGGTATAATAGTACCACCCATCCTTGAGATAAGAAAAAATCATTTACAAGGGATCTGGCATAGTGCTAATATGTCATTAGATTTAGTTCAATTACATCGAGACATTTTAGCCTTAAAAGAAGCTCCTGAACTACAAATAAATACTGATCAAACAGTGCAAGAATTTATAAAGGGTTTAAAAGGTTTAGTCCCTACTTGGGGACCATTTACTCATTTATTAGGATTTGTTATCATTCTAGCCTGTTTCATGTTAGTCATCTTGTGTTTATTGCCATATCTGTTGAAACGC
>NW_024347732.1:1653046-1900295 GCF_902729225.1 Pteropus medius | reverse complement strand
GATTATCTCGGGAGGCCTGCTTGCATAAAAAAAGGGAAAAGGCTGGTTCTGTGGAATTCCAGGAAGAAGAAGATTAAGTATAGACAAAGGGAGTGTCGAAGGAGTGTCAAGGGAGTGTCAAAGGAAGTGTCAATCGTACCTCGATCTTCAGGATGTTACTTTAATTATGTTATCTTGGGATACACCAAGGGACAGATTATGTATAAAAAGGAGCATAAGAAATAAACTCGGAGAGACAGTTGTGAGATCTGTTCACCCTCCTGCACTCTGTCTGTCTTCTCTTTTTTCTCAGTCCCCGCTCCCCCATTCAGGTACCTAGTTTGACTTGGTCGGCTGGTTTCCGACACTTATGTGTCTGTATATGCGTGTTTTTATATATATATCATATATATATAAACTTTCAAAGGATAAAGAATAATTAATTACCTAAGGTAAGCTCTGGGAAATGAAATAGGTGAGGAATATCAACTGTCACTTCTCATTTTATAGCCTTATGAATTATTTGATATTTTTATGATATGTACTTCAGTGATAATTTTTTTAATTTATTGGGGTGACATTGGTTAACAAAATTACATAATTTTCAAGAGTACAATTAAATAATACGTCACATGTAAATTGCATTGTGTGTTCACCACCCAATGTTGAATTTTCTTCCATCACCATATATTTGACCCCTTTTACTTTTACCTACCTCTTTCCACACCCTTTCCCTCTGGTAACCACTAAACTGTTTTCTGTGTCTACAAGTTTTTGTTTGTTTGTCATGTTCATTTGTTGCTTTTGTCTTTATATCCTACATGTAAGCAAAATCATATGGTTCTCAACTTTTACTGACTTATTTCGCTTAGCATGATAATCTCAAGATTCATCCACATTGTCACAAATAGCAGTATTTCATCTTTTCTTATGGTTGGGTACATGTACCACATCTTCTTTAACCAATCATCTATTGGAGGGTACTTCAGTTGTTTCCATGTCTTGGCCACCATGAATAATGCTGCAGTGAACACCGGGGTGACTATATCTTTACAGATGTTTTCAAATTTTGGAGGTAGATACCCAGAAGAGGGATTGCTGGGTCATATGGCAATTTCATTCTTAATTTTTTGAGGAACCTCCATACTGTTTTCCATAGTGGCTGTACCAATTTACATTCCTACCAGCAGTGTATGAGGGTTCCTTTCCCCCCACAAATTCTCCAGCTCTGGTTACCTGTCTTATTGATAACAGCCATTCTAATAGGTGTGAGGTGGTATCTCATTGTGGTTTGGATTTGCATTTCCCTAATAGCTACTGAAGTTGAATATCTTTTCATATGTCTGTTAGCTGTTTGTATGTCTTCTTGGGAGAAGTGTCTGTTCAGGTCCTCTGCCCATTTTTAAATTGGATTGTTTGTTCTTTTATTGTTGAGTGGTAAGAGTTCTTTATATATTTTGGATATTAGCCCCTTATCAGAAGTGTCATTTGCAAATATCTTCTCCCATTTGTTGGCTGCCTCTTTGTTTTGTTGATGGTTTCTTTTGCTATGCAGAAGCTTTTTAGTTTTATATAGTCTCATTCATTTATTTTTGCTTTTACTTCTCTTGCCTTTGAGGTCAAATTCATAAAATCCTCTCCAAATCCAAGGTCTATGAGTTAAGTACCTACATTTTCTTCCATGCAATCAATTTACTGTTTCAGGTCAATTTACTGTTTGGGTCTTTGATCCATTTTAAGTTAATTTTGGTTTATAGTGGCAGATAGGACTCTAGTTTCATTATTTTGCATGTGGCTTTCCAATTTTCCCAGCACCATTTATAAAGAGGCTTTTTTTCTATTGTATGTTTTTGGCTTCTTTGTGGGAAATTATTTGCCCACATATATGTAGGTTTATTTCTGGGTTCTCAATTCAGTTCCATTGGTCTGTGTGTCTGGTTTTCTGCCACCATGCTGTTTTTATTACTGTCGCTTTGCAGTATAATTTGAAGTCAGGCAGTGTGATACCTGCAAACTTGTTCTTTAAATGGTAGAATTCACTAGTGAAGCCATCTGGTCCTGGACTTTTTCTTTTGAGAGGTTTTTGATGATTGTTTCAATTTTCTTACTGTTGATTGTTTTTTGTTGTCTCGAATTATCCCTATTTATGCTCTGAGTTCATTTCTGAGTTGCAGTACCTATTGTCTTCTCTTTTTAAAATGTTTTTACTTCCTTTAACCACTATGTAATATTTAAGTGTATAATATCCTATTCTGAGGAAGGGTTGCAATTTCCTGTTTCTGTTAGTCATCTTACTCATAGTTTTATATCTTTTTGTTTTTGTTTCAGGTAGAATAACCCCCTGCATTATTTCCTGTAATTGCAGGTCTTGTGGTTGAAAATTCCCTCATCTTCAGTATGTCTGAAAAGGTCTTTATTTCTCCTTTGTATCTAAAGAATAACTTTGTGTCTACGGCCATGCTACCCTGAACAAGCCCGATCCTGTCTGATTTCTGAAGCTAAGCAGGGTCGGGCCGGGTTAGTACTTGGATGGGAGACCAACTAGGAAGACCAGGTGCTGTAGGTGTAAAAAATAAAAATAAAAATAAGAGATTGTAAACTGACAAGGTCCTTGCAATCTGTGAGGTCAACCAAGGGTTGTCTCACCTAATAAAATAAATAATAACTTTGTTGGATATACTATTCTTGGCTGGTAATTTCTCTCTTTCAATAGTTGGAATATTTGATTCCACTCCCTCCTAGCTTGTAGAGTCTTTGCTGAAAAGTCTGATGATAATCTAAAGAGTTTTCCTTCATAGCTTATAGTCTTCTTTTCCCTGGCTGCCTTGAGAATTCTTTGTCATTAGTTTTTCACAATTTCAATATAACATGCCTTGGAAAAGGCCTTCTTGGATTGAGAGAATTAGCTGTTCTGTTTGCTTCTTGGTTTCAAGCATCCAGTTCTTTCCACAAGTTTCAGAAGTTCTTGTTGACTGTTTGAATAGGCTCTGTATATCCTCCTCGCTCTGTTCTTCTTTTGGTACACACATTATTATTATATTGCTCTTTCTGATGGGGTCAGATAGCTCTTGTAGAGGCCTTTTTTTTTTTTTTTTTTTTTTTACTCTCAAGTCTCTCTCTTCTTCCATCTGCGTCATTTCCAAATTTCTGTCTTCAATATCACTAATTTTTTCCCCCATCTGGTCAGCTCTATTTCCTAAGTTTGCTATTTCATTCTTCACCTCTTTTAATGAGTTCTTCATCTCCAGAAAATGCATTTAGTTCTTTTTTAAAGTTTCAATCTCTCTGGTAAAGTATTCCTTTAATTCATTGATTTTATTTCTGTGTTCATTAAATTGTCTGAGTTTTCTTGCATCTCATTTTTTTTCAGAACTGCAATCTTGAATTCTCTGTCATTTAAATCACATATTTCTGTATCTTTAAGTGTGTTTTCTGGAGATTCTTCATTTTTTTTTTCTGAGCTGCCTTGTTACCTCGGTTGTTCATGGTATTTGATGAATTATTTCTCCACCTAGTTATTTAAGGGAATGAACTCTGCTTTTTAAAAATTTTTATTATTATTAAGAGTGAAAGTGAAATCTCTTTAGCAGGTTGCTAAGAAGGGGTTTTTCTGTTGTTTTCCAGTGGGTGATGCCTGCACCACCAGGCCTCCCGGATCTCTGCTGGGTAACAAAAATGCCTTTTACTCCTGGGGAGGTGTGTGTCTCCTCAGTGACCAAGTCACCTTGATTTCAGGGCTCCACTCCCGTGGGAGAATATGGTGGGTGATGGGGTTTTGAGCTCCTGAAGTCCCAGTGCTGCCCCAGTGGCCAGATGCAGTGTTGTGCTGCTGAGGTGTCCCAGGTGCCTCCACTAGGATCATTATCCATGCATGGAGGTGGGGTAGGTTGGGAGAGGGTGCTGGTGTACCTGTGACTTTGTTTTCAGTAATGGTGGCTGTCAGGCCTCAGCTGCTCTGCCTCTGTATCTCCACCCCTGTCACTAGGGCCAGCTGCAGTGTACGTCTACAGCTCAGAAGCTGTCTCCTCAGTTCTTGGCTGCATTCTCCCTGCTCTGTAGCCTGACACTTTTGCTGCAGTTTTCCTTGGGGCCCACCACTAGCTCTGGGAGAGTGAGGGGAGGTGAGCTTTGGAGGGTAGGGGAAGGTGGTCAGGTTCTATGACTCTGTTTTCTGCCTGGCAATGGCAGCTGCTAGAACACAGCAATCATACCTCTGTATTCTGCTTCGCCCTAATCACTGGGTTCTGCCATAGTGTATGCTGATCATTCAGGCAGGAATACTTGGGGCTACAGAGAGTACACACCACAAACTAACTTCTCCCCTCTCCCCAAGTCCTGCAGGGAGCTCCGAGCTGGCTTCACAGCACCCATCTCTGCTCCTCTCCCTTTCCTTCTCCCTTGCTCACCTGATTTGCCCACTTTCAGATGCTTTGATGCAGAGATCTCTCAGAAGTGTCTGTCAGGCTGGGAATCTTACATTGGATTATAGCTGTTCAATTTGTAGTCTCAAGGGGAGGAATCAAAGGGACCCCTCACACCACCATGTTTCTCACAAGTTACCTAATAATTTTTTAAAAATTTTCGGATCACCTGGGCATTTTCTTATGTCAGAAATGGAAATAGTTGAGAGAAACTATGCAAGATGTACCCTCTTGCTTTCCACTCTTCCACTCCTCCACAACCCCTCTTGCAAATCCATGAAGAAATTAACAGCGAAAGTTCAAGGTGGCTCTAAGGAACTCATAGCACGGATAATTTCAAGTATGCAATAGTAGCCTCTAAAATAGTGAAATACTGTTTTGGGAGCTGTCACCCAGCCTTAAGGGGTCACTAGGTATTAGAGCTACTGTTTAGACCCCCTGGCATATAGCCTTCATTTTTAGCAACTCACTAAAACTGCAACATTAGCATCAGTGATTTCTGACTGTCAAAAGTAATCTTAGTAACTCAGGCTATATTGACTTCTCCTTAGCATGTGAATCTATTAGCCATCACGTCCTTCATTCCCACTTAGATATCCCAGAGGTATTTTTGACTTTGCCTTTTCCTTATCCTTATAATTCCTTCACTCATCTAGGTCTATGATCATCCTTTGAATATTTCTAGCATCTACTCCTTTGTATATAATTTTGTCCTAATTCTGGTTCTGGTCCTTATAACCTCATGCCTACAATAACACAGAAGCCTCTTCACAGTTCTCCTACTTCCAGTCTTCCATCCCTTAAATGTAAACTTCGCAAGGACAGGGACTTAGTTCATGTTTACTAAACTCTGTGTACAGCTTTATCTTATGCTCCTGGACAATGCCCAGCACACAGTAGTAGTTCAATAAATATATGCTAAATGAATATATATGCTAAATGAATATATATGCTGAATTATATGCTGAATGAATGCAACGAATGACTGCCAGATTAATCTTAATTATTTCCCTGTTCAAAACATTCAATGAAATGCCTATGCCTATAGAATATCCTACCATTCAAGCCATTCTACAATCTAACCAATGCACCTTTAAACTCAGCAACCTGATATCCTCATAATCCCTTCATACTCAATCTAGATGTTTACATTTATAATAATATCCTTGCTTACACTGTTCCTCTGCCTGGAATATTCTCCTCTTTCTTGCTACATTTGAAATCTCACTAATCCTTTAAGGTCCAGCTATTACACTGCCTCCGCATGGCAACCTTTCCAAACAACTCTGGTTCTTCCTTATAGAGCATTTATTACCTATAGTGCTCATTTGATGATTTATTATGTGTGCCCTTGTGAAAATCTTTTATTGCTATCTTACTCTGAAAATAAATTTTCCACATGCGTGTCCTGCCTTCTAACTAGATTTTAAATAAATTGGTGGCAGAAATTTTTATTCTATTAAAAATAATTTTCAAACAGGTAATACATAAAGTATAAAAAATGAAAGGCAAAGAAGGATTTAAAGAGAAAATTAAGTCTCTTTCCCACCCAATTCTCTACCTGGAGGCAACACTGTTACTAGTTTCTTGTAAATTCTTCCAGAAATAAGCTATGCATATACAAGCAAGTATACATATATAATCTTTTGTAGAAAACATAAATGGTAGCATACCAAATACATTAAACAGCAAGTACTCAATAAATGTTTGTGGGTGAATGGATAAACTTTTCTATTCTTTGTTTTTTAAGTTAATATCTTAAGTTAATATATCTTAGATTTCTTTTCATAGGAAACTGCTTTATTTTTCTATAGCTGCATCCTATACCATTGTACAGATGTACCATAGTTTATTTGACCGATATTCTCTTAACAGACTTTGACATTATTTATAATCTTTTGTCTCAGGAATAATGTTGCAATTTTTAAAAAAATGCATATACTTCTTCAGACATATATTTACCATGCTGAGACAAGAAATTCCTAAACAAGGGCTTGCTGGACAATGATCTGCATTTGATAAATAATGTCAGCTTGCCCTCCATAGAGGTTGCAACCAGTTATTCTTCTCCAATAATTGATGACTGTTTCCCTGTATCCCTGCAAACACATTGCCAAAGTTCAAAAAGTTTGATAATAAAATTTGGTGGGTTAAAAATAAAATTTTTAAATAAAATTTATTTTAAAATAAAATTTTGTTTTTCTTACTCTGAGTAAGGTTGAGCAAATTTTTCATGTTTAAATCTTTCTTTCTCCATAAACTTTATTATTTTTGATCATTTAAAAAATTCAGTTATTCACCTTGCTCTTATTTATTTGTAAAAGTTTTATATATTGCCATACCTAGCCTTCTGTCTATTTTATACATTATGAATTTTTCTCCAGTTTGTAGTTTTTTTTCTAATATTGTTTATGTGGTGTTTCATGTGGTATTTTTTATTTTTATGTAGTCAAATTTATTGATTTTTCTTTCAATAGCTTCTGAGTTTTTTCTCATACTTAGGCCTATTCCACACCAAGACTACTAATTTTTTCCTGTTTTTTACAAACTTTCATAGTCATATTTAATATTTAAATATTTGACTGACTTGAAATTTATTTTTAAAAAATAAGGGTAGAAAGCCAACTTAGTCTTTTCCAAAATACCGTTTATTAATCAGTGTTTTCTCCAATGATATGAAATAGCACTTTTATCCCATACCACATTCCCAAATGAATTGGATCTATTTTGATTCTCTAAGTTCTATCAATCAGTCTATGTTATCCATAAGCCAGCCATCCATGTTATTAAGTAGCTATAAAATGTGCATATTTGAAAAGATGGTTTCCTCTTTCCTTTTTTATAATTTTCTTGACTGTTCACATATTTTCCTAGATAAACTTTAGAATTAGTTTTTGCACTCCCTAAAACAGACAAACAAAATCCTAGTAGAATTTATTAGGGTTCTTTTAAATGTACAAACTGCTATTGGGAGAGCTGACATTCACATAATATTTAATCGTTGCATCCAAGAATATGGGATGTAGTTCATTTATTAAAGCTTACCTCCGTGTTCCTCAGTAGCATGCTAAAATTTCTTCAATAATTTATCTTGAACATTTCTTTTAAAGTTTATGGCTAGGCATTTTTTGCTTTTCTGATTGCTAATGTAGATGATCTTTTCTTCCTTCAAAGATTCTAAAGGATTATAGAAGGCTACTAATTTTAGGATATTAATTTTATATCTACTAACCTTTACTGTTTATAATAATTTTTAGTGATTCCCTTGGATTTTCTGAACATACATGCAAATCGGAAATTAATGATTTTTATCTTCTTTTAAATTTCTCTATGAATTATTTCTTTCATTTACTTAAGTGCATTATTTACATCTTTATCTGGGTCCTGATATTAATAGGAATGCTTATAATTTTTCCCTACTAATCTCATGTTGGCTTTTGAGTTGAAATACATATATTTTATCTTGTTATATTAAGGAAGTATCCATCTAATCCTACATTATTAAGAATTAAAAAAAATTTTTTTAGTCAGGTAGGACTTTTTATCCTCTCAATGCCTAAACTGTCTCAAATATCATTAAATTTTGAACAACAATGAAAATAATACTGTTAAGAAATGACCATTTTATTTCAATTTATGTCCTCATCAAAAACACAAATGAGGATTTGTTACTATTTCATAAGAGATCTACTTCTTACCTAAAATATGGCCAGTGGGACAGTAGCAATTTCCTTCTGCAGTTAAACCACCAGGGCAAGAAATGCAGTTCCAGCCATCTTTGGTAACACCTTTCTAAATTAAAAAATAAATACACACACTCACACACACACATATGTATGTATTCTCCTTCTTATTCAACTTTCTCCTTCTTAATTGATCATGTAAGTCCAAAAAGCCATAATACTGTATAATTTGCAGTTGATATTCATATAAATACACATATGAGCCACATAAAAATTCCCTGGATAGCCAATTTGTGCTTCTATTCCAAAATTAAGATATACATTATAACTATGTATCAACTACTATTAACTGTGGGCAACAGTCCTTTCTGCCTCTTGATTTTCAGTTCAAATAAGTCTTTACTTTCATAATTAATAATATCATTCAGTTTTCCATTTACAAAGATAAAACAAAATTCAACAGGATTTAATAAATAGCCAGTTAACAGTTTAATATTACCTGTTTTAAAGTAATTATTCTAATTTTTAAAAATTCAAATACATTAGCTTTTTAAAATTAAGTTGTGATTCAAATGGGTGAATGTTATAGTATATAAATGATATGTAAACAAAGTTGTTAAAATTAAATTGTAAGTATATTTCCTTCTATCCATTAATAGTGTGTACTAGTAAAAGTTTTTGATAAAATACCTTTTCCTAAATCATACTATATGATTTAGGAAAACCTGGGGCAAAAATACAATAATTGTATTACTAACATGGATGTAAACAAAATTAATAGAGAACTATGGCAATAACGAAATAATACTACAAATTAAATTTTGGTTGAAAAACTGGATATAGAGATATATATCCTATATTTGACAGCACATTTACATAGGACTATTTAAAAATTGTTATCTTAGTAATGTCACTGAAAAACAAATCTACTTGGTATCACTTCATATTGGTGGCTATTTTATCATAGGTTATTCAGCTAGGATCAATATTTCCAAAAATATAAAATAAGTATCAAAATGACCATCAAACCCGTATTAGCCATGAAGTAGGACAACTAGAAACTTTGTATTAAATTCCCAGATTCAATGCTTTTCTAATACAGATAATGAGAAGAAACATTACTATAAAATCAGAACTGCCACACAGAGACTCCTAATTATTCAAAATGACTGATGTATTTCTGTTAATTAAGAATCATCATATACTAAAACTATTAATTTACTAATTTTCCGAAAGTTATGATGAAATGAAATGACTAAAAAAACAGCGACAGATATTTTTAAACCTATTTAGCAACGCAACTGGCATTTCATGAACTTATCACACCTTACATATCATTATGAATATTAATTATTATATAAAACTGTTGATACACAGGTCTAAAGCACTTAATCTGTACCAGTCAGAGGATACGCACATCCCAAATTGCTCTATAGATGTATGTATCAATCATGTTTTTCTTTATAACTGAGTTACTCTATGAGGAAAAATAAAGAAACAAATATTTATTGCTTTGTGGGTTTTTTGGATTTCAGATTTTAAAAAGTAAAGCAATACATTCCTGTTTTTTCCAAGTTTCCATAAAATTTCACTGATCTCTCAAAATTTACTCTAGTAAAAACAAAGCTTAAAATTTTTTTTAATTTGTGAGAAAATATTAGAGTACAGCATTAAATTATGGTTTAAAAAATAAAATACATTTAATATTTTACTTGTTACGGTAAAATCATTTAAGATAAATATGCCATACCATGTTTTCTGGGCACTTTTTACAAATAGTATCAGGTCCTCCATTATTAGAGATCATCTGAAATCCTGGTATACACACACATGAAGTTCCTAAAAAGAAGAGAGTCAATTTTGATCTTGGTAAATAATAATAAAACTCCAAGACAGGAAAACTTTTCATCATTCTTAAGATCTAGAGAAGCAATATAGTAGTTAGGAGCAGGATTCTGGAGCCAGTACTGCCTGGGTTCAATTCCACAAACATACTTCTTGGGTTCTAGATTCTGCTACTTAGCTGCGTGACCGTGAGCAAGTTACTAAACTTTTCTGTGGTCTGGCTTCCACTTTGGTAAAATGAGGGGAAAGTATCTACCTCATAGGGTTAGTATGAGTATTAAATAAGTTTTACATGTAATGATCTTAGAATGTGTGTGGCACACACTAGGTATTGTGTTTGCTACCATTTTAAGTGCAAGCATAACTGAACTGTCAAATTATTTAAATAGGAAACTAATGATCAAGTTATTAACTGTTATGAGAAAGTTTACATTTCTATTTCACTCAACCATACACATATATTCAATTAACGTAAATTTACTTTGTCAAAACAAAACCTTATTGGGAAAGTTATATTGATTCAAATAAATCATATTCCTGTTTTCACAGATAATAAATATTATAAGATAATCAATATTCAATATGCTGGATACATTAGAACAACATTCTCTAAGGAAGCATGAAATGGAAAATAACATGCAGAGGAATTTATGCAGAATGCATATGAAATCTAGGTTCATTATTATGAAACTAACACCATACATTCTAGCCTATGAAATTCTTTCTCATTCTTATTTCCTCAACTGAGGAGCTTGAACTGTCCTATATGATGACTTAAATGAGGATATGTCAAATTTGAAGATGGGGGAAAGTTTATACAATGAGTGACTAAATCAGGATTAAAAACATCTTAGACTTTGGAAAATGGGAAAAGTCTTATTCTAAGCAGTTTCAGTGAGACCTAGGACCAAATGATGGATGTTTCAACAACAAAAATTTAAGATTAATCTAAAGAGAGTTTAAGGACAATTAGAAATGTTAAATAATAAAAAGGACAAGTCCTAAGGAAATCTATGATATTACTGACACATCTTATAGTGGAAATACATAGGTAGAGACTGAGGGCAAAGATACACAATTTCTTCCAAGCCCCAATTTAACTGACAAAAAAGGACATTACAACCTCGCTGGACTTCAATTTCCTTATCCGTAAAATAAGACTGGACCTGCTCAAGGTTAAAGTACCTTCAGGCTCTAAGTTTCTGGGATTTGTAAATAAAAATAAAGGGCTATCAGAGTTTACAAGCGCTAATCTGCATTCCTTCCACGACCTGTCCTGTCACCTGCTCCTCTGCACCTCGGATTACTTCTCTATTTTTTCTGCTTTGGATAGGCAGCTTCCTAGGTGCTGGGTAAAAGACTCCTCAGCTGAGCAGTGAGGGACTGGCGCCGAGCAATTAATTTCTGGCAACAGCTCATGGGGTAGCGGACACGGGGTTCCCCAACCTCATTAGAGTGTAAACTGCAATCCTCCGACGAAATCCTTTTAGGTGTTAGCAGTTAACTTTCCTGATATATTCTTCCCGCAGACGAAAAGTCGTTTCAGCGACGCCGGAGGCTGGACACAGTACCAACGCAGGCGGGTTACTTGGGCCAGGGCCCACCCCAAATCATCTCACCTCGGGCGTCCTGCCTCTGGTTGACTCCACACCGGACACAGGAGAGCGCGGAGATGTCGAAATACTGGTAGTGGCCGCACATCACCGGCTGCTGGAAAGGTAAGGAGAAGGTCTGGGCCTGTGAGAAGCCAGGGAGGACCAACAGCAGAAAAACAGTCACAGCCACATTCGAAAAGATGAACCGAGCCGCCATTGCCACCCCAACGCCACTGCCGCCGTTACTATGGTGCTGACGCTGGTGGTCGCGCAGTCTCCGGCGTCCCGTCAGCCTCTGCGGCGACTCAGAGCCAATGAGACAACTGGCTTGAGGTTCCGGAAGTGTCTAACAACTGTTTAGTTGCTAGGTTACCAAAGCCGCGGAAAAGAGTGGATTAAAAGCAAGCTAACCCTGGAACCTGGCAGGCGCAACTCGATACTTAAAACATTTGCTTCAAAATTCTAGGATGCGACCCATTAGCAGGACGTGAAATCAACTAGGAGATCTGGAAATAAAATACCACAGGAAAGAAAATATCAGATTGTATCGCACAAATTAAGAGTAAGCATGGTTTCCACACAATTTCCGCACAATTTCCGTAAGCCAGTCACGAGGTTCTCGTGAGCTATCAGCTGCTTCAGTACCAAGCGCTGGTGTCTGGCAGGGCCACTGTGAGACCAAGAGACAGTCCTTCCTTGCCGCCGGGATAATCAAGAGAAAAGGTCGGACCTTTGAGCACACATGGAGATAGTGAGGGTCCAGACACAAAGCATCGACTATGGCCTGAAACGCCATAAGGAACTTAGTGATTTGGCCCGTGACCCTGCAGTACAATGTTCTGCAGGTCCAAAGTGGGTATATGTTTCATTGGCAAGCCACAATTACAGGGCCTAATGACGACCAATGTTGAGGTGGTGTATTCTTTTTGACATTTCATTTTCCTACAGACTACCCCTTCAAACCACCTAAGGTTGATTGTATTTATAACAAGACTTCATCAAAATATTAATAGTAATGGCAGTATTTGTCTCAATATTCTAAGGTTACAGTGGTCTCCTGCTTTAACTATTTCTAAAGTTCTTTTATCTATTTGTTCACTGCTATGTGATCCAAACCCAGATGACCCCCTAGTACCAGAGATCGCACCAATCTGTAAAACAGCCAGAGATAACTACAGCAGAATATCTTGGGAATGAACTCAGAAGTATGCCATGTGATACCACCTTGAAGTCATAACTTGCATTATAGAATACACTTTAAATTACTGTTCTTTTTATTTATTTTATTTATTTTATTTTTGATTTTTTTATCTGGCTGCTCTCCTATCACAACTCATCTTTTTAAATTTTATTTTCGTTTACCTCCATTCATTCACATGCTCACCTGAGAAGACTTAAATTCTTCCAGTTTTTAGAAACTGTAAAGTAGTAACAAGAGAACAGTTGCCCAAGATTCAGAATTTTTTTTAAAAAAACGGGCACATGTATTACGTGGCCAGTGTATTTACTCTAACTTGGTTATGAGACTAAAACCATCCCTTACTGCTCTAACATACTGAAGAAATCATCTGTGGAAATGGGAGATGGATGTGTAGCTGTCACATCAAAGGAAGCAGCATTATTTTAATAACATCTATTCTTGTTTAAGCCTTCTACTGTTAGAGATCTGAGGTTACATTATATATATATATATATATATATATATATATATATATATATATATATATATATATATATATATATATATATATAATGTTCTTGTTCTACAGGTAATGGAAATTGGAAGTCAAACACCCTTTGTATTCCAAAATAGGGTCTCCAATATACTATAATCTTCATTTAAATTGTTAGAAGCCTTGGAGCTATTCATTAATCTATCTTCCAATACACTGTTTAATACAGCACTGAATAAATGATGCAAGTTGTCAATAGATGAGTGATCAACTAATAGTTCTGCTAGTAATTGATTTATTTTTCTTCAATAAAGTTGTATAAACCAATGAATTAGCTGCCTGGATTAATCAGTATGAGAAACAATCTTGTAAATGCCTAGTTGTTTTGCGCAAATACTGTTGAGATTTGCTTTATTGTTTGATGTCAAATGACAATGTAAAGTTCAAAAGAGTGAATATTTTACCATGTACATTTAAAAGTGCTAAATCTGTTACAGGTTGACACATTGACCTGATTTATGCAGAATTAATAAGCTATTATCATCAGAACCAATTTAATAGGTCATAAAAGAAAATTTTATTTCTTAATATTTAAGTCTCGCTTCTGTTATTATTGTATTTTGTATTTTTGATTGTTGTATTTTTGTCCCCACCCCCCGTAAAATCACCTGGCATATATTTAAGTCATCTTATTCATCAATAGTAGAGAGGTATAGCAAAAAAAGGATGTGGAGGTCTAATGCTTTATGAAGAGGTTGGAACCAGAAATGGAAATTACCTTGGGTGTTCTAAACATTATTGTGTTGTGAATCCCCAAGCTAAGTTATTGAGCACTTGTATGAGTATACGCTTCTCAGGCACAATAGCTCTCTACGGTGCTTTCTCTCAGGGGCCTCATAATCTAGTAGAGAAACAGACATAGAAACAAATCATTAAAATATGTTGAGATAATTTATCCAATTGAGACTGTGAAACTGGAAGATGACATTAACTCTGCCTTGTGGGGTGGGAAGGAGATCAGCAAAGAAGTCACAGAGGAGGAGATATTATAGGACAAGACAGGGCCAGCAGAAACAGACTCAAAGGCTTGAGACAGCAGGCACATTGGAGAATGACATGTCTTTCAGTATCCTTGAGGTGCAGGGTATATACATGGTCAGTGGTAGGAAATAAGGTTGAAAAGAAAGGAAGGAATGAAAATGAAGGCTCTTGAATGCTTATAGTTGCCTACCATGATTTTAAGTTTATTAAGACTTAAAGCTAGGGAATAATATGATCAGATTTGCATTTTAGGAAATAATCTGGATGAGAAGTATATAGAAACCTCTAGAGATAGAGATCACTTGGGCGGCTAACTCAGAAATTTAGGGTCTAAATTAGGGTAATGGAAGAAGAGAGAGCCAGAAAAGGATGAATGAAAGAGCAGTTTAGAAGGAAGAATTGTGAGAATGTTATGACTTGAACAGAGAAAGTAAAGAAACAGAGACAAGGATCACTCCGATTTCTGATTTGTGTGGCTGGGTGGATTTCGTCATTGAAGGAATGTAAGAATGATCTGGAACTGATAAAAACTTCATATTGAACAAAGAAAAATATTAAAGGTAGAAATTAAAGTTATAGGAATTATCTAATATGTTGGTGGGAGGGTGGTGGATAATAATTGAAATAATTGATATTAATTGCTGGCTTTCAGTGTGTCAATCACTACAATATCTAATTTGATAAAATTGAGACCATTATCATTACCTTAACTTTACAAATGAGAAAACCAAGGCTTAGAAAGCATATATGACTTCCTAAGGTCATGCTCGGATCATGATTCTAACCCTAGCAATTTGATACCAGAATCCACACTCTTAACACTGATTCTTTACTTCTGTTCTGAATATGCTTTTCTAGGCATTAATCTTTTTAAAAAAGGAAAGGCAAGTGAACCAATAAAGGGATTGATGAATTAAAATATTACAAAGAATATGAAGAACAACTTCAAAGTGCAAAAGTGGAGGTGGTAGTCAGAAAGGGGAATTAGAGAAGTCAAGATCTTACAGTTGGGACATTTTGTGCGGTGAGCTCTAAACTTTTCCCCAATCTCTAGATTCTTAGTGCTAATGCTTAGTAGATATAAACAACTGCCACATCATATTCAGTATGTTCCCAACTGAACTTGGCTTTCATGATGGAACACTCTTTTGGCTTTCCTGTAGGTTATTCCTAGAATAAACTTTCTGCCTTTTGTAGGCTCAGCCTCTTTTACTTGGCTATTAAACATAGTATCCCTAAGGGCTCAGTCCTAGACTTTTGTCCCTTCCTTTCTTTCCATTCCTTGTTTTCCCTCCTAGGTGATGTCAAACATGTCCATCCAACTTGTAATATAGGTCAAAAAATCTGGGGGCCACTAACAAGATGGACAAGGGGCCACTTGTCCATTAACAAGAACTCCTGATTTTCATCTTCTAAATAACTCTTGGATTTATTGCACGAGTATCTCTAAAATTTATTTTTCTTAACCTGTACTATCACTACCACCCCGAACTGCTTTCTTCTTCTCCCATATGAATTACTGCAATGACTTATTTTAAAACTTAATTTTTCAGTTTTAGGCATTATCAATTGACTGCCTGCTATGGAGGATGAAGACTTACTTTCTACCACATTTTCTACACTTGATCTTAGCTGAAAGGCTGAGAAGCAATACTACCACATTTTCTGAATCCCTTCATATTTCTAATATGTATATTTTATAATTTAGAGTTAAGGTAGTAATCACTTTTACATTATTATGACTACTTAAGTGTTATTCACAATTGAGTCATGTACCATTTTCTCTTTAATGTGTCTTATTTGCTTCTTATCCAGTGCTGTCATTAATTCCTAAATTCTTCCTCAGAACTATTAATCTCCTTTCAATATATTTAATACAGTTAGTATATGCCAGGTTTTCCCCTATGTGCTTTTAGTTTTTCTAATAGCCCTTCGAAGAAGATATTGTTGTCCCCAATTTATAGATGAGGAATTTAGACACAGAGAAAACCAATAAGAACTGGTATTAGGATCCAAGCATCTATATTCTTTTTTTTTTAAGGAAAATATTTAATTTAATTATTTTTATTGAGTTATAATTGATATAACATTGTATTAGTTTCAAGTGTATAAAATAATGATTCGATATTTGTATGTACTTTGAAATGATCACAATAAATCTAGTTAACATCCATCACCATACAGTTACAAAAATTGTTTTTATTGTGATGAGAATGTTTAAGATCTACTCAGCAATTTGCAAATGTTCTATGCAGTATTATTAACTACAGTCACCATACTACTATATATTACATCTCCATGACTTATTTATTTTATAACAGGAAGTTTATATCTTTTGGCCACCTTAACCCATTTTACCCAACTCCCATCCCCTGCCTATGGCAACCATCAATCTGTGTGCTCTGTATCTATAAGCTTAGGTTTTTTGTTTGTTTGGTTGGTTGGTTGGTTTTATTTTATTTTTTTAGATTCCACATAAATAGGATCATATGATATTTGTCTTTCTCTGGCTGACTTATTTCACTTAGCGTAATACCCTTAAGTTTCATTCATGTCGTTGCAAACATGTTTTCATTCTTTTTCATGTAAAATAATATTTCATTATATATATCTCACATCTTCTTTATCCATTCATCCATCAATGGACACTTACATTTCTTCCACATCATGGTTTGTAAATAATGCTACAACCAACATGGTAGTGTAAATATCTTTTTAAGTTACTGTTTTCATTTTCTTTGGATAAATACTCAGAAGTAGAATTGCTGGATCATATAATGTTTATTTTTAATTTTTTGAGGAATCTCCGTAATGTTTTCCATAGTAGCTGCACCAATTTACATTGCCATCAACAGGGCACAAAGGGTCTTTTTTCTCTACATACTCACCAACATTTGCTATTGCTTATCTTTTTGATAATGACCATTCTATCAGGTGTGAGGTGATAGCTCTTGTGGTTTTGATTTGCATTTTCCTGTTGAATAGTGTTGTTGAACACCTTTTAATGCCATCTGTATGACTTCTTTGGAGAAATGGCTATTCAGATCTTTTGCCTATTTTTAAATCAGATTGTTTATTTTTTGCTATTGAGTTATATGAGTTGTTTATATATTTTTGGATATTAACCTCTTATTAGATATATGATTTGCAAAATTTTCTCCCATTCTATAGGTTGCTTTTTTATTGTGTTGATAGTTTCTTTTGCTGTACAAGTTTTTAGTTTGATGTGGTCCCACTTGCTTATTTTCTCTTTTGTTGCCTCAAGCATTTATGTTCTTAACCACTATGTTATGTGGTCCCACCTTAAGGAAGTAAAATAAGAATGAAGAGAACATGCAACCTATTAAACTTGGAGGGGAAAATGGAGTGATGTTAAAGAGAGATCTCAAGTTTAGTGGATTGTTTATCCTCTTTTCTTTTGGTTTACTCGTTAGGGTAGAGCATGCAGTTCAGCAGCTTTCTGAGAAAGGGTGCATAAGATGTAAATTTTTGAGACCTTGCATATCTGAAAATGTCTCCCTTCTTCCTTCATACTTACTTAATAGTTTACTTGAGTATGGAATGCTAGTTTGGAAATAATTTCCCCTCAGACTTTTGAAGGCACTACTACTATTTCTTTTGGTTTCCAATGTTGCTGTTGAAAAATCTGCTGCTATTTTAATTCTTATACTTTTGAGTGAACTTTATTTTTTATTCTCAGGATATCTTTAGAATGTTCCTCCATCCTCATTTTTCTTAATTTTGCAGTGATGTGTGTTGGGGTATTTCATTGTCTTCTTTTGCGTTGATCATTTATTGGAACTTAATTATTTCTTTGAATATCTCCTCTCCTTTTTTCCTGTTCTTTCATTCTGGTTATCTTATTTTTCAGATATTGGGCTCTTGGATTGTTTCTCTAATTTTCTTGAATTATCTTTTCCATTTTCCATTTTTCATTTTATTTTTGTTTTACTCTACTTTCTGGAAGATTTCTAAGCTCTCCCTGTCAAACATTCCTTGAACTTTTCATTTCCACTATTATTAATTCAAGTTCTAAGAACCCGTTTTTGTTTTCTGACTCTATCTTATTTATAACTCCCTAGTATTCTTTCACGGATACAATATTTTATCTCTTTTAGGACATTACTGAAAGTGTTTTAAAATTTTCTTCTGCCTGTGAAATCTATGTCTCTTCGAAGTTATGTTTGTATTAGAGGATTTCCCCATAAATCTGGTGACTGTGTTTGTATATATTATATCTAGGTATCTATGTAATATATACATATTAGAGTGGAGCACACTGAAAAGCTATCTGATGCTCTACAAGAATAGTTAGGGTTTTTTAACTGGGTTACAATGTGTAGGGTGATTTGCCTTGACTGATTCATAGGGAATTCTCCATGTCAGTGTTCCCTGCCCCCCGCCCCCTGCTAGCTCATTGTGCTGATCAAATTCCCCAGAAAGAGTCTTCTCCCTAGAGGATTTAAGCCTGGCTGCCAGGTGTAGTGGAGAAACAGGGTGTGAGTTTCATCATTCAGTTTCATCATTCACATAATGTCCTTCTTTTATATATAGAACCCCTGATCTTATCTGTATCTATTGTCCCCTAGTCATACTTTCTCCAGACTATAAACCTTCCATTATCTGCTCTAGTGGGGGAGAGATAGGTTTCTTGGTACTTGAAGGAAAGAGACTTAAGTGCGTCTTTAGTGCTTTATTAATTGATGTTCCACCAATTCTGTTTTCACTTTTTTCCCCCAACAGAAAATTTTGAGGGCTCCTGAGCCTTTGAGGACTTATTTGGTGCATATCGGGTTGCTTCTTAGCTTTCTTTTCCACTGTCAATGTAGGATTCAACCTTTCATGGCAGAAATTAACACCTATCCACCTGCTTCCTGCTTATAAAGTTTTATGGCTATTGCCTCCGACCCTATTATCTTCATTCTTATCAGTTTTTGCATCTTTGGAACGTTTCTTTTCTGTTATTTTAGCAGGATTTCTGGAAGGAGTGGGAGTAAATACCTATGTCCAAACTGTCACCTTAAACTAGAAATCAAAATAACCTGTTAACCTGTCTTCACACACATAGTCTTGCCACCCTCTAATCCATTCTCCATATAACAGCTGGAGTAATCTTTTGAAATGCAAGTATGTCACCTGTCTGCTTAAAATAGTTCACTGTTTTTCCAGTGGAGAGCTCAAAGTCTTTAACATGAACTGTAACCCCCAGCAGGATTTGCCTTCTTCCTACAGCCTCTCACTGTCCTGTGTGGTATTGTGCATTCCACCCACACTGGTCTTTCAGTTCTCTGAATGCTTCTAAGCCTGTGCACTTCTCTGCCTGCTCCCCACCCACTTCCTAGCAGTTTTCCTTTACGTTGTAAACTGTTTTCCTTTTAGCTCATATCACTTATTTAGGAAACTCCTCCTGCTTTTTGTAACCAGTCCAGGCCCTCCTGGAAATACATGAAATACTCTCACAGCACCACGTATGTCCCTTTTATAGATCTTATCCCTGCTATAAATTTACATTTAGTTGAATCGTTCTTTCATTAGTTTTATTTTCTCTCCTGGACCTCAAGCTTCATCAGGTCAAGGACCATACAATTTTTGTTCAGAATTGTCGCCTTAGCACCTGGAATTGTGTATAATACATTGTAAGCATTTAATACACATTTGTTGCAATGGAAAAGAATAAATCAAACTTGCTTCATTTCCTCATTCTCTAATTTATTGTCAACTTCCAAACTCTAAACTGCTGAGGGTGTTATGGCGCAAACGATTCTAAGACCCACGGAGCCAATTGAGAATAATTATAAGCCTTTATTAGCCGGCCGGCGACTGACTCTCTACCACGCAGTGTTAGAGGAGATCAGCCCTAAGATTCCAGAAGAGGCAGCTTATAAAGCCTCCAACTACATCCTTGAATAAGCAGATTACAAGAAGCAGAAGTTAGCCTTTAATGTTTTGTACAAAGATAAATGTATCCAGGGGAGTCTCAGATCAAACAGGGCCTAGTAGACAGTTTTATCATCTGCACCTTGGAATGTTGTGCTTCTCCTGGGGCTGGCGCCTGGGAATATCACCTCCCTGAAACTGGAGAATTTCTACTTTTACATTCCCCACTGGTTTTCGAAGAGAAATCAAATCATTGATTTTCTGACTTGGAGTGGTTGATAGTTTGTTATGAAGACCATGAATTTTACTGCCTGGACCCACTTTCTGACATAGGCAGTTATCCAATTAATTAGACAGGGGCCAAATAGCAACCCCAGAAATACCAGCATTAGGGGTCCTGTGATGGAGTAAGCAGTGTAGTTAACCAAGGGGATCCATTGAACAGGTTCTCATACCAAGACCCTGTCCGCTGACGTTGTTCTTCTCTGTCACGGAGTCTCTGTCTGACCAGGGCTAAACTATCTCTAATAATACCTGAATGATTAGCGCAGAAACAGCAGATTTCATCCAGAGCCACACAGAGACCTCTCTGTTTCAGGAAGAGGAGATCCAGTCCTCTCCTGTCCTGTAAGACTACCTCTGCTAGGGAGTTTACGGAAGTCTCTAGGTGAGAAACCGATGTCTCTAAGTCTTGTAAGTCCTTGTCCACTTGTTGATTCAGGGTCAGGTAGTTAGAATCCCCCGTTACTAAGGCTGCCGCTCCAACAGCGGTTGATCCTGCCACACGTAGGCCTACTAGTGCAGGTACTAGGATAGGCGCCCTCTTCGCAATGTGATGGTCTATGTACTGGAAATGTTCGCGGCCCCCTTCCCTGGAGTAGAAATACACTTGAGGGATAACGTGAACTAGTACATAGAAGCCATATGTCCCCTGGGACCAGTAGTTGGAGCTGATACAGGGGGTTAGACCGGTATTACACGCAAACCAGGTGCCTTGTGGGGCAACTAAGTAAAACGGAGGAGTGGTGTCCGTGGGAGTGATGCTGTCACAATTCTGGGCATAGGGTGAGGTGCTTAAGGGATAGCTAGTAGAGTGGATACAAGTGCCCTGGCCTTGTAAGTCTCCCAGAGTGAGCTTGGGGGCCCTACCACAAGGGCACGAAGTGCTGCTATTGCTTACTGAAATATTCCTAATCTGGTGAGTAGAATTTCCAAAAGCAGCAGTAGCTCCGAGCCCTACATAGTATGGTGGGGCCGGGTTCAAGCAAAACCAGCAATCACTGGTGATATTAGGGTTAGTCTGATTAACGAAACCAAAAACTGCATCTAGCATACTTAACACCGGATTGGGGAGTTGTGGTGGCCTCGGGATGGTCTGAATAGTGGGGGTGGTGGGGGCAGCACTTTCCAAGGAGTTAAGGGGCAGAGGTAGTCCCTTTGGAGGCGTGGGTTGAGGTAGAGATGGCAGGGGCAAAGGGATCAAGGGGTTTAGTAGGTGATTGGGTCCTATCAGTAGAGGTGAGAAGGCGGTTTACCTGCTGCTGTACAGTGATGAGTATACCAGGATCAACTCCCGATACATATAAGTGAAGGCCCCATGTTTTCCCTGTAGTCCAGGCCTGTGCATTCCATTGTTTTACAGTGAGAGTTGCAGGGTACAGCTTCCTAGGTTAGTACATACAGACTGAATAGGGCGGCTGAGAGATATGTAATGATCTCTCCCACCCAGTTCACTCTCCCACGGTGCGATTGTTTCGCAGCCCCAAGAGGCACAATAATATTCATTTGGCTTAGCACATGTGGGGCTTCCTTCCTGAGGACACGTATAAAGCTGTGTTCCTTGAAGGCCTTTTTCCATAGCGAGGTTTCTGCACCATATGGCGATGACCAGAGTTGGCCCCTTGCCTTATAGTGAGCTTTGCCAGGCTGCCTGAGGATGGCACATAGATCTACATTGAAAATAGGTTGGCTAGAGGTCTTCGCTATGGAAATAGGAACGCCCGTCTCGGTTCTAGTTAACTCCCGTCTATACACTTGGGGCCCGTAAGGATTGCGGGAGTGACAGTGAGTGACATGTAGGAAGATAGAGACAATTAAGGTGGTCCAGTCCAAACCTTTGAAAGTCTTATCTTTAGTGGGTCCTCTGACCGATGCAGGGTCCATTGTTCTGATGTCTGTGGTGGATGCTCAGCCTTGATCCTAGTATGGTGAATCCAATGACAGCGCCCAGCTACCTTGACTGCGGTGGGTATTGTGAAGATGACAGGGAAAGGTCCGTCCCAGCGGGGCTCAAGAGAAGCAAGCTGTACCTTCTTTACCCAGATCCAATTGCCTGGAGTGTGGTTGTGTGGCTGGACTGGATGCTGAGCGGTTGTTCTGGTGGCAGAGACCAGTTGGTGGGTTTCCTGCTGTGCGAGATAGAGGGCCTGCAAAGACTTAAGCAGTGAAAAATTATGAACTTCTGTTAGCTTTTCTTCCCCTAACTTGGGAAGGAGAGGTGGGTGTCTTCCAAACATTATTTCATAAGGCGTGATTCCCTTATAATAGAGTGTGCACCGTGCCCTTAACAGGACAAAGGGGAGGAGACTCACCCAGTTTTCGCCAGTTTCCAGCTCGAACTTAGTTAAGGTTTCTTTCAAGGTTCTGTTCATTCTTTTTACTTGTCCTGAACTCTGAGGCCTATAAATGCAATGCAATTTCCAATTGATTTCTAGCACCTTTGCTAGAGATTGGCTGGTCTGGGCGATGAATGCCGGGCCGTTGTCGGACCCCCGTGTTATGGGCAGGCCAAATCGAGGCACTATTTCTGAGACTAATTTCTTTGCTACTACTTGAGCTGTCTCCTGCTTGATGGGGAAGGCTTCAGTCCATCCTGAGAAAGTGTCAATGAATACAAGAAATACTTGAATCCGAAGGTTCCTGGGCTGACCTCAGTGAAATCCAACTCCCAATGTTCCCCCAGTGCCTGACCACGAAGTCTCGTCCCTTGTTGTATTTCCTTGGAGGGCCCTGGATTCACTTGTGCGCAGATGTGGCACCGGGCTGATACCTGCTTGGCTATTGTTGCAGCCCCAGAATGTAATAGTCTCTTTTCGTCGGTTCAACTAACTTGGTCCCTCTCAAGTGAGTGCTCTGGTGAACCTGGGTTATAAGGTCTCGGCCCAAGGCCTCAGGTACTACAATGCGGCCGTCTGGGAGCCTAACCTACCCAGTAGATTCCTCTTTGCCTCCCAGCTTGTTGCATAGTTCAACTTCCCCTGGAGTGTAGGTAGGGGTGTCCATTAGCACCCTGGCCGGTAGGGCCGGCAGAATGTCAATTGGCCCCACTGGTTTTGGGGTAGCCTCCTTTGCTGTTTGATTAGCGAAGGAGTTGCCTTGTGCTACCTCAGAGCCCGAGTTCTGCTGCCCTGGGCAGTGGATGATTGCCACTTTCTTTGGCAGCCAAATTGCCTCAAGCAGGGCTAGTATTTCTTCCTCATTCTTAATTTCTTTTCCTCCCGAGGTCAGTAGCCCCCTTTCCTTATATAACACCCCATGTACATGTGCCGTGGCAAAGGCATACCTGCTGTCCGTGTAGATGTTAACAGTCTTGTTTTCCCCCCACTGCAGAGCTTGTTCAGCCCGCTGAGATGAAGTTCCATGGCTTAGGGCTTGTGCCCAGATGACAGTTTCAGTGGTAACCACTGCAGCCCCAGCATACCTGAGTCCTTCTGAGACGAAGCTACTCCCATCCGTAAATAGAGTAGCGTCCGGATTCGGCCAACGGCTGTCTGTCAGGTCTGGTCTGGTGCAGGTGACGTTCTCTAGGACCTCAAGGCAGTCATGCAGGGGTTGGTGAGGGTCATTGTCAGGCAGTAGGGTGGCTGGGTTGAGTGCGGCAGTTTTCAGGAACCGTATGTGAGGTGAGTTGAGAAGCAGGACCTGATACTGGGTGATTCGAGCATTGGAAATCCACCGGTCCGGTGGACTGCGAAGCATTGACTCAACTGTGTGTGGGGCGATGATCTGGAGAGTCTGTCCTAGTGTCAATTTTAGGACTTCCTTAATGAGGATTGCAGTGGCAGCGATTGCCCTCAAACAGTTGGGCCATCCTGCTGCCACGTAGTCCAATCTTTTGGAGAGGTATGCAGCTGGTCGCTGCCAGGGTCCTAGGGTCTTTGTCAGGACTCCTTTAGCAATTCCCTGCACCTCGGTAACAAAGAGCTGGAATGGCTTTTCCAGGTTGGGCAGGGCTAATGCAGGGGCTGTGGTTAGGGCTGCCTTCAGGGCTTCAAATGCTTCCCTTTCTTCCTTTCCACAGGCTAGGTCCTCTCCTTTCCCTCCGGTACTGGTGTACAGAGGCTTAGGTGTTTCTGTGAACCCCGGAATCCAAAGCCTGCAGTAACCTATTTCTCCCAGGAGCTCTCGAACCTGTTGCTTGGTGCACGGCTGGGGTATCCTCAGAATAGCCTCGATCCGACTAGAGGACAGGGTCCTTTTTCCTTTCTGTAGATTGTACCCTAGGTACGCTGCTTGGGGAGTGCAAAGTTGAGCCTTCTTAGCAGACACCCGATACCCATTCTTGTCTAACTCCTGGAGTAGGTCCTCAGTAGCCTGTTTACACTCTAATTCTGTTTCAGCCGCTAGCAAAAGATCATCAACATATTGTAGAAGTACTACCTCTGGGTGCCTCTGGTGGAATTCAACTAAGTCCTGACTTAGGGCTTCATCGAATTGGGGAATTCTTGAAGCCCTGAGGCAGTTGAGTCCAAGTCAACTTTCCTAAGTAAAGTCTGTCTGGGTCTTCCCATTCAAAAGCAAAGATGGGCTGGCTAGCTTTGGCCAGCGGCAGAGTAAAGAAGGCATCCTTCAGATCTAGGACAGTAAATACTTGATGACTTGCGGGTAGTTGGCTGAGAAGAGTGTAAGGGTAGGGGACTGTCGGGTGGATGGTCTCAACTTGCTTATTAACCTCCCTGAGATCCTGGACAGGCCGGTAGTCATGGGTGCCGGGCTTCTGTACTGGGAGCAAGGGAGTGTTCCAGGGGGAGTGGTAGGGAACTAAGACTCCTGCCTCCCTCAACCTTCGAATATGGACAGCAATACCCGCTCGGGCCTTCTGACTGACAGGGTATTGACGTACCTGGGCTGGAGTAGCTGAGCTGGACAGAGTCACTATAATAGGAAAATGATGTGCTGCCAAGCCGGGGGGATTTGTTTCTGCCCAGACACCAGGAATCTTTTGTTGGAATTCAGTTAATAGGGGATTTGTAGGTAAGGCTCACGGCTAGTTTATTAGGGGCTCCTCTAGCAATAGGTATTCCCTAAACAATGGGCAGGTGAATAGAATGGTTGGTGGGCCTGACCCAACGGTCAGTTCAGTATGCCCTTTCTTGAAGGAAATTGTGGCCTGTAACTTCTGTAGCAAGTTTCTACCCAGCAGCGGGCATGGGCATTCTGGCATAACTAGAAATGAATGGGTAATTGTTCCTTTTCCCAGATCTGTTATCCTGGCTTGGGTCCAAGGGTAAGATTTCCCTTGTCCAGTGGCCCCTTGTAAAGTGTATTTTCCTTTGAGAGTGGGCCTTGGGCGCTCTGTAGGACAGAGTAGGTAGCTCCTGTGCCTACCAAGAAGTTCACAGGCTCGCCCCCGACTTGTAAAGTTACCCTGGGCTCCCAGGGGCTTATAATGTAAGAGCCCCGACCTCCTCATTCTGCGTCATCGAAGAGGACGAGGGGAGCCTTCTTCTTGGGGGGCTCGTCCTTTTTCAGGGCACTCATTCTTCCAATGTCTCTTTTTCTTGCAGTATGCGCATTGGTCCTTCTTTAGCTCGACTCTCCGAGGTCCACTGTTCACTCTGGGTGCCTGTTCCTGGCCTCTGCCTTTTCCTGTCAGTCCCTTTGGATTGGCTCCTTGCATGGTTGCAAGCAGGACTTTGGTCATCTTCTTCGTCTGTGCTATATTTACCTCATCTCTATTGTTGAATACTCGTTGGGCTCTCTCGACCAGTTCAGACAGGTTCTTTTCTTCAAACCCTTCCATCCTCTGCAGTTTCTTTCTAATATCCAGGACCGACTGACTGACAAAGGCTAAATTCACAGCCCTCCTATTATTAGAGTCCTCTGGGTCAATAGGGGTATATAACCGGTACGACTCTAAAAGTTGTTCCAGGAAAGCCGGTGATTCATCCTTAGTTTGGATGACCTCACTTACCTTAGATAAGTTAATGGGTCGTCGGGCAGCAGACTGGAGGCCCTGGAGCAGAAGCTGACAATACCGTTGGAGAGCCTCCTTACCTTAGTCAGTGTTGGGGTTCCAAGGCGGACGGGTTTTAGGGAAAACATACTGGATGCGGGCTGGATCGGTGGAAGGCTGCCCATTGGGCTCTAATACCATCCTTACACCTCCCTCGGGATTCGTTCCCGCTCCTCTGAGGTAAACAGGACCTGGAGAAGTTGCTGACAATCATCCTAAGTCGGCTGGTGGGTAAAGAAAATAGTCTCTAGGAGAGAGATTAATCTCTGAGGTTTCTCTGAGAATGAGAGGTTCTGGTGTTTCCAATTGTATAAATCGCTGGTGGAGAAAGGGACATAGACCATGAATGGCCTCTGGGTTTCTCCCCCAACCGGGGGTGCCAATTGCTGGAGCGGAGCCAGGATTGCTGCCTGGTTCGAGGAATTAGGAGCAGAGTCAGGGTCTTGTGGGGGCCGATACACATCTCCAGTGCGGGTATGGGGAGGGCTCCAGAGAGATTTTGCCTCCCGGCTGGACGGAGACAAGAATGGGTTACGAGGGGAATAAGGGGGAGGAGTAGTGATCTCCGGGTCCTCAGGGAGTTTCTGTAAGATAGGGTAAAGAGAGTTAGGTGTCTGTCCAGATGGTTTCTCCTTTTGCCCCTTCGGTGCTGAGAGAAGGATAGGTTTGGGAGTCGCCCTTGACTCTTGACCACAGCGGCAGCCCTTCAAGTACTTGGGGGCATCAGAAACAATATCGACCCACAAATCGATATATGGAGCCTGATCAGGGTGGCCAGGATCTCTGTAGATGATATCCCGCACCCGAAAGGCTGCTTGCAGGTCGAGCGACTCTTCTGATGGCCACCCTGTTCCAAATGTGGGCTACTCCAACTGGCAGAACCTTTGGAGGTTGAAGGGAGTGACATTATCTCCATAGGCTTGGGCTTGTCTCTTAGAATCCTTAAATTGGTTAAGGAGTCACTGCAGGGGGGTAGGACGATTTGAGGAGGAAGCCTGACCCATATTAGAGAAAATCCCCACAAAAGCCAAATAAGCCAGGGCTAGGATCAGCCTCTGACCTAACGTCCAGTCGGGCAGGGCCACGGAGGCCAGACCTAAGGAAAGAATCAAACTAAGTAAACTTATGAAGGCTAAAGCAATAAGAGGGTAACAGTACATTCGGCTGGTCCAGACAGACAGACACAATACAGACAGTCAAGACAAACTACAGGTGACACAAAATGCTAGCGCACCAGAAAACTGAATACCTGGAGTCAAGTCTGACATCTCAGACTTTGACCGGACTAGGGAAATATTGCTGCGTCCAGCCTTTCACTAGTTCTCTTTAGGGCCCACCGACAGACAGATCCAAGCGCAGTCTACTTATCTGTGAAGCTGCTCCAGATGGCTCGTGCCCAATTGTTACAGAATTAAACCTTTTTGTCCACCTGCCCTCCTGGGCGAGTCTGCCTGGTGTCCGGTGCTGAGGAACGTCTCTCAGCGGCCGTCCCCTGGACGGGCAGGTCCTCACCCAAGGCGGCCGGAGCCGCGGGTCTTAGGAGAGCTCCCCTCTGGAGAGATCTCGCTGGGGCCTCCAAATGTTATGGTGCAAACAATTCTAAGACCTATGGGGCCAATTGAAATTAATTATGAGCCTTTATTAGCCGGCTGGCGACTGACTCTCTACTACGCAGTGTTAGAGGAGATCAGCCCTGAGCTTCCAGAAGAGGCAGCTTATAACTACATCCTTGAATCAGCAGATTACAAGAAGCAGAAGTTAGCCGTTAACGTTTTGTACAAAGATAAATGTATCCGGGGGACTCTCAGATCAAACGGGGCCTATTTTAGACAATTTTATCAACTGCACCTTGGAATGTTGTGCTTCTCCTGGGGCTGGCACTTGGCGATACCACCTCCCTGAAACTGGAGAATTTCCACTTTTACAAGGGGCCATAGGACCGATGTGGGTTAGACCTGAACCACAAGGCCTCTGGTTGTAGTCCTAAGGAACAGAATTTTTTGTGTCCATACAACAGGTGTCAAGCAGAGTACCATGCACCAGCTGCCAATCCCAGGAGAAGACTCCAAACACTTCTGCTCATTGTAACTTGTTATTGATGCAGGACAGGGCAAATTTCCCTGAGTTGATGCGGAGAGACCAAGCCCTGCACAGAGAGAAAAGGGTCCTTTGGCAGAGAGTGAAGAAATAATTCAACACACACACCAAAGTTAGAGTCAAAAGGAAAGTTTATTGGAAAAGGAGTAACACTCCACAGAGCGTGGTCTCCTCTCAAAGGCAGAGTGAGTGAGACAATGAGAGACAGAGAAAAAGCATTGAGAGGGACCTGAGTGTTCAGGGAATTCAGTTTATATGCCATCATGAAAACCTATTCATTTTAGAGAACAGAGAGAAAACTAAGTTTCTAGAACAGCAAAACAGAAGTCCATACCCTAAACATGGTAACCACACCAAGCCATGGCCAGTCTGTGGCTCTGCCTGGGCAATTAGCCAGCCTCCCCGAGTGTATTACCACGACTAGAGCACTATCTACCTCCGGAATGATTTTGGTATCAGACAGTTTTCAGCTGCACTTCCTAGCTATTCAACATCTACAAGAACAGTTATGTATCACTTGGTCTCAGAGTTCTTCAATCTTATCAATTGCCACAACCTTCATCCCTCTTGCAGACCTTGACTTTTATTTAATTCTATTGAGCATAGACTGTGTGTTAAGCACCTTGTTTAAGGCTCATGAAAGACAAAGGTGAAGAACAGTTCTCTTTCCTCAAGAAGTTCATACCAGCAGAAGAGACAGTACCCATAATACAGGCCTCTTATGAGGACTAAGTAAAATGATGCTTGCAAAGCACTTAGCACAATCCCTAACAAACACACACAAAAAACTCCAGTATATTTTAGAAATCAAGAAATCTGGCTCAGAAATCAGAATACCATAGTTCCAAACCTAACTCTGTCACTTGGAAGTTATGCCTCTTTAGTTTCTAAACCTCTCTATGCCTCGATTTTTTTCACCTGCTGAATGAACATGACAAAAGCAGAGTTGTTGTGTAGCCAAATGATCACACACTACACACACACACACACACACACACACACACACACACACACACACACACATTAAAGGCACATAATGAAGCACCAACAAAGGCATAACATGAAATCTTAAATGTTGCTCTGATGGCCTGTATAATTCTTTCCTATTTTTCCTCTGCAGTGGTCCTCAGAGGCACATCCTGAGGTAAATGGGTGTCTCATCTTCATGGTGGAAAGGTGGAGAAGATTGAGATCCTGAACATTCTATTAATGCTATACCTTAACAAAAGAGGCATGCAGAAAGGGTACTGTATAAAATCTTTGTGTTTTACTGATAAGATGACGCTTTGGCATCCCCAAATCTTAGTGTGGAAACCATTTCTAGTAAAGAGTCAGGACCACACATGAAACAGAATGTCTCCTTCTGCGTAAATTTCTTTTCTCTGGGTTCCATCCAACCTCAGGAATATAAAACAAAAGAAAGAAGCAAGAGGAAGACCTAAAAATTTACAAAGAAATTCTAAAGAGAGAAGAGAACAAACAGAAAAGAGAGAATCCAGAAGACCTTGTTTTGGAAAAGACACTCGGGGAAGCTGGCTAATTGCCCAGGCAGGGCCACAGACTGGCCATGGCTTGGTGTGGTTACCATGTTTAGGGTATGGACTTCTGTTTTGCTGTTCTAGAAACTTAGTTTTCTCTCTGTTCTCTAAAATGAATAGGTTTTCATGATGACACACTAAAAGCTCAAGAAACTATTCAATAACCAGCATACCATGTAATTAAACCCAATTACCTTGACTGTAATTTTTTTAAAATTGTTATAGTGTGGTCATCTGAGAAGGGCAGAGACAGATTATAAAAGACATGCATGAACTATAGTGTCCTGTTTGGAGAAAATCTGTGTGAATAGAAAGGGATAATTATCCCAGAACACCGAAGGAGGCTGGCAATACCTATTTAAACTTGTCCAAGGAAGGCAGTCTAATCTAAGCACACTTCAGATGTGTCTTAAAGTAAGTGTTCATTAAATGATAGCTGTTATTTTTGTTAAGATGGATGAGAATGCTTCTAGGTACCCGTGACTGAGAAACATCTTTTGGGATTAGGTAACTTGTGTTCTATTTCCATGCTTAGCAAACAGCTCTCTGATTATTCAACTTCGTATAGAGAATGTGTATAGCCAGGAAAGTTCTGGTCAGCCTGAGTCCATCTCAGAATCACTTTACTAGTGTTTCTTCTTGTGAATCCATATTGACATTCTAGACCATTGCTTTTATGTACTTTTTAAAGGGAGTCTGCCTCAGAGGACAGAATCCTCTCCCTGCGAAATAGTGTACAGGCATACCTCATTTTATTGCACTTTGCTTTATTGTGCTTCACATATATTATTTATTTAAGAAATACATTTTATAAGGCTATAGCTGCCATACATAGTGATTCTCCTGATGGATCTGGGCAAAGTAAACTGAAAATCTTCTGGAAAGGATTCACCATTCTAGATGCCATTGAGAATATTCATGATTCATGGGAAGAGATCAAAATATCACATTAACAAGAGTTTGGAGGAAGTTAATTCCAACCTTGTGGATGATTTTGAAGGGTTCAAGACTTCAGTAGAGGAAGTAACCTGTAGACGTGCTGGAAAGAGCAACAGAACTAGAGTTGGAAATGGAGCCTGAAGATGTGACTGAATTGCTACAATTGCATGATAAAACTTCAACGAATGAGGAATTGTTTTTTTATGGGTGAGCAAAGAAAGTGGTTTATTGAGATGAAATATACTCCTTACAAAGATGCTGTGAAGATTGTTGAAATGACAACAAAAGATTTAGAATAGCACATAAACTCAGTTGATAAAGCAGTGGCGGGGTTTGAGAGGATTGACTCCAATTTTGAAAGTAGTTGTGTGCGTATGGGTTGTCAAACAGCATCACATGATACGGACAAACCATTCATGAAAGGAAAAGTCGTTCCACGCAACCAACTTCATTGTTGTCGTATTTTAAGAAATTGTCACAGGCATCTCAACCTTCAACAACCACCACCCTAATCAGTCAGCTGCTAACAACACTGAGGCAAGACCATCCATCAGCAAAAAGATTAGGACTCCCGAATGCTCAGATGATGGGCAGCATTTTTTAGCAATAAAGTATTTTTTAATTAAGGTATGTACTGTTGTTTTTAGACATAATGTTATTGCACACCTAATAGGCAATAGTATAGTATAAACTACACACAACTTTTATATGCACTGGGAAACCAAAAAATTCATGTGACTTGCTTTATTGTGGTATTTGCTTTATTACAGTGGTCTGGAACAGAACCTGCAATGTTTCTGAGATATGCCTGTAGTATCCTCTGGAAACAAATTACTGTTCAGTTCCTGGCTTGTACAATTTATATAACCTTGGGCAAGCTATGTAATCTCTTATGCTTCAATTTCTCTTATTTGTAAAATAGGAAAAATAATAGTACCTACCTCCAAACGTAGTAAGAATGAGACATTGCATAGGGCCTGGCACATAATAAACCCTCAATAAATATTAGCTTTTAAGTTCAGGTTCCTAAACTTCCAAGGCCAGGACCAAACCCTGGACTGCGGGGAATAATCAAGGTAAATGGTACTTAGTCAATGAGCCTAGCTCCACAAGGTGACATCCTCTACTTGATTATGGATTACCTTGACATTTGAAACAAGTCACTAATACTTAAAAAGGCTCAGATACTTACACGTGGAGTCATTCGACATTTCCAGCACCCCTAAGAGGTAGGTATTATCAGCTCCATTTTACAGATGAGGAAGAGGCATAGAGAGGCTAAGTTATTTGCCCAAGTGGGTATACGGCGGCTCTCACTCCAGGAACTACTTATTATCCACTCGTTAAACTGCCTCTTCATTCTCACAACCATATCATTAAATTAAAGAATGGGTATTTTGCAGTGAGAGAGGGATTGGAAATTCATTTTTGTTATCTGTAACTGTTTTAAAGGTGTGGTTTCTTCTTAGTGAGTTTGACTCCACCTATGCGTACGTAGTTATAAACGTGATGGGCGGCTTTGTTATTTGCGAATAATAAAATAAAATTAAACACAGGGTTGATCACCAGCTATTAAAGAGCAGGTATTACAAAACATGCCTGTAATTATGCTTTCCACTTCCCAATTTTCATGCTTGGCCTATCTGGTCTCCTGTTTCAAAACACCAGAAGGTAGGAATAACAAATATATAAAGGCACTTCTGCATGAAGTTATTAATGTCTATGAAATTGAATAAGCATGCATTCATTAACCCCTCTGGGGATTGGCATTTTCTCCGTGGTCTTTTAGAGTTTACAAAGATCCTTTCATAAGATGCTTACACTACATAGTAACTGTAGTGCTGTAAAGACAGAGAAAACGCCAACTTTTCCCTGCTTTTATATCTCTTCTCTCAACTCCTGGAAATGACGAACGTCTGTCCAGTATTCTAAGGCAGTTACTTATTGAAGCTTCTCAATACAGCAACCAGCATAAGCCAAATTTTGTGCAAGAATCTCTCCTTTAACAGGGGAGGCGATCAGGTTGGCGAACCTGAGCATGCGCAGAAGCTGAGCAAAGCCGGGGCGGGCTGGCGCCTCCCTTCCCCGCCGACTACGGGAAGCGGGTGAGCGTCAAGGCGCGTGCGCAAACGTGGCCGGGGCGCCTGTGGGGGTGGGTTACGCTTGGAGAGCGCATGGGCAAACTGTACGTCCGTTTGTCCGGAGCGGAGGGGAGAGTGGGCGCCATCTTCTTCTAGGCTCACTGAGGGTTCTCTCTATTTGTTCTGGGGAGGCTGCTGCGACGAGGAGTGCCCCCTGCCCCCGGTCTTGTGTGTCCGACTCTGCAGCAGTGGTGTGTGTTTATTGCCAAGTGCGAAGCAGTTACCCTTGGGGCGTCGGAGGTGGGAAGGGGGTTGGTGACGGGGACGGAAGAACAGAGAAAGGCGGGGCTGGCGGTCGCGCCGGGAGCTAGCATAGCTTCTGCCGTTAGGGCACCCTCTTTCCTTGCTAAACACCGACACTCCCGTCATCCTCCATGTGCTGTTGTGTGCGCGCTTCCCAGTTTTCTTGAGAGAAGATCTCGAAGGATTTCATAGGTATTTTCTTTTCCTTTGCTATGTCATCGTAGTCAGTGGTGGCAGGAAAGCGCTGAAGGCCCGGCTTTTTAGGCGTGAGAGGGGCCATAGTGTTTCAGTTAGATTTGGGAACAGTTCAGCCTGTAGCGAGGTAGGGTGGAATGTTTGCCCTTGGGACGGCGTAACGGAAAGGCACGGATGTTGGGCGGTCCAGGTTAATTTGAAAGCTCATTTTGGCTGAAGGTCTGGCGACAGCATCGGATCGCACGTAGCAACTTTGGCTTGGCGTGAAAAAAGGAAGCTCTGACCCCTGGGAGTCTGGACAAAGGCTTTGGGGTATTGAAGCGAAGCCTTCGGATGATCCCCGTTTGAGAATGATGGATGTTATGGGAAATCCTGTGCCGTGTGGAATCGTCTTCATTTACAGTTCCTCTTGGGGACTATGGCTCTGTGTCGTCATGCCTTTGGTTTTCATTTTGACCATCTACATTATAAGGATAAAACGCAGGCCGTCATAAAGAATAATTGTGGACTGGGGTAGATTATTTTCTGCAGGGGAAACTCACACATTTAGAATTTGAATGTGCTTCATCATAACTGAGTTTTCAGAAATAGTCGCAGTTTTCGCTCTCTCACCTTGTCTGGAAATGACTTGTTATTCGCTAGTTAAAATCAGATGGATCTGAAATAATATGTATTTAAATTTAGCCTCCTCCCAGTTTCCCTCTCAGGCTTGATTAGAATATGGACCTTTCAATATTGATTGGTGATAGTGGTGATCAAGTGGTATGAACTGGTTAAAACTTTAGCAAAATTATTTAAAACGTTTATTTCAATGACTTGCCCTTAAGTGTGCTTTTAAGGACCTAATTTCATAGGTCAGAGGTTATAACATCACTGTCTTTAAGCCGAGTCACATAATAAATTCATAAGTAGAAAATTTTAAAGTGCAGAGTACTTTAAGAGTATTTTGTGTGTTTAGCTTTTTGTATAATGTTCTAAGAATAGAATTTCTGGGGAATTTGCTTAAGGAAATAACATGGCAACCACAAGAAAGTGCTCATTTTTGAGAGCTGGGCTTTTATAGGTGGTCTCCTAAGTGTGTTATTGTATGGAGTTAAATGGTACATTACCCTACTATCTCAAGAGCAAAAAAGTTTATTAGTTATATTTAACTGTGGCAAATTAGAACAAAATTTTAATTTAGTCTGAATTGGCATTCATGAGATTTGTACTCATGGAACTTAATTACAATGTTTTTAACTTAGGATAAATTACTATAATTTGACATAAAATTATTCCTTGAAACATCCCTAACTTTTCTCGTAGATACATTCATGTTCTCAGGGTAAATTTCTTTTAAATTAAAAAAAAATTAGAAGGGAAAAATGAAGTATATCTTAAACGCTGCTTTCTAAAAAATTTTAAAAGTAAAAAAAGGAGCTAAGTCAATTTGCATAGGAAGGAGTCTTGGAACTTTAATGTGGAGTCTTGGAACTTTAATGCATTCCCGAAGGCAGTTATAGTTTTTGTTAAAGTGTTGGTGTGACTATTAGTTTGTTGAAGGAACTAGGTGTGTACTTGATTTTTTTGGTACTGTGCAGATTTTTTTTTAATAGACTATTTTTTAGAGCAGTTTTTTAGGTTCACAGCATATATTGAGCAGATGATAGAGATTTCTCATATCCCCCCTGCCCTTACATATACTGTGCAAATATTTTAAGAGTAAACCTCATTAATATTTTTAATATTAATTTGGCATTGATAATTCAGTATAGAATGTGCCAAGTAATTTCTTGATATCTTTGTTAGTTTAGCTTGTAGTTTAAAAAGTTTAATCTATGGACCACTTTTCAAAGGAAAATAAACATTGCAGACCTCAAAGAATATGTCTTCAGACCCCACCTTGTGGAAGAGTGGTACCTAAGTGTAAGTACTGAATTAAAGCAACATTTACAAATTAAAAACATAATTTTTTATTAATTTGGCAGGTCTTAATTTAGTAAGACTATTAAATATTATTGTTAGTTCAGGTATCTTTGAAAGTGTTCAATGTGAATTTCCTTAAAGAGATTTTTCAGTAGTTAATACTGATAGCCCTTGAACTTCTAAATTAATATATTTCTATTATATTTTTAAGTTTTCTACATTGTCATTGGGTTTCCTCAGTAGAACCCAGAACAGTTGTTTGAAGTGGAATAAACTTATTAGCATAAGAAGAGCCTCTTTTTAGCTGAACAGTTTTGTTTGGCTTGAGATGAATTTTAATAGTAATTGTCTTTTAATAAAGGGTTTACTGAGTAGTAGTTGAGTTTACGATAAGGAGTGATAGTTGAGATTAGGGATATATTAGTATTTGCCTGCCTTATATTGGAGTCAGGAGATTTGGTTCCATGTTTGGAAGTACGAACTGTATATTTAGAACTTAAAATTGCTTCCAAATGGTAGCCATTGTTTGGATTTTGCTTTAGAAAATGGTTTTTGAATTTGAAACATTAGTGTTCATTTGTTTTGTCATTTGAATGGTTGCCTTTATAATTTAATTTGGTCTTATATTTTGAAAGAGAGGAGACTTGTAAGAGTTGAACATGAGTTAGGTGCTTGGTCTTTCATAGGTGGAAGTTACAGAAAGTTTTTGGGAATTATTTGGTGTTTTTAAATGTCATTTTACTTGTAGAACAGTTGTCTTTTTAAGTGGATGTTAAATTTATATGCATTTAAATGCACGGATCTTAAATATAGAATTCATTTAGCCTTGAAAAATTTATACATCCATGTAACCAACACTGTAATCAAAATATATCAATCACATTTCTATCACCCCTTTCTTTGTACCATTTCCAGTCAAGTTTAGTTTATAGAAAGTTGTTTTGTTTTTAAATAATTTGCAGATGTCTGCTTGGAAGGATGATTCATTTCCCCTAGGAACAAAGAAGACCATTTTGTAATGCCCACAGTTGTGGTTCCTTATATTGCTTCACTTTTAATAGGTAATTCTGAGGTGAATATCCTAATCTGGCGTCGTTTAAGATCAATTACAGGGTCCGAGGATTAATTATATTTCATTTTCTTTCCACAGTTAAGTTGCTTTTACAGAATTAACAGGTCTCCAAGAAATAATAAAAGGTAAGATATCCAGAGCTTAAGGCTTTTCATAGAGGCTTGACAAAAAAAAAAATGTGAAGTAGAATAGTACATCTTAGGTACACATGGCTTATGTACTTTATGACTGGCCAGTGATGCTTTAGTGGTAAGCAATTTATTATGAGCAAAAATTATAGAGATGGCTTTTATAACTATGTAAAATTCATCGTGGTAAAATCCACAAAGTTCTCTCTCATGTTTCAGTAGAAGATATGTTTCTTAGTGAGTCTGAAAATAGTTTGGTCTTGTTGTGAAGCAGTACTTGGTAGACTTACAAAGAAGATTTGATATTTCTGTTGTCCATACTGTATAGGATAGGTGATATGAAAATGTATCTTCATAGTAGTTGGTTTATTTGTATATTTAGATGGGAGAAAGTTTATTGTTTTTTTTTTGAGAATTAGATACAGTCAGTATTTTTCGAACTTGTATTTTGTTTTCATTTATAAATACTGAAGAAGGTAGGAACCAAGTAATTATTAAGCTTACTTCAAAAATAAGACTTGCTATTATGTGTACCTTTTTGTCTGCAGGTCATTATTGCTGTGGTTTGAGCTCAGCATGGCTGTAGTCATCCGTTTACTGGGGCTTCCTTTTATTGCGGGGCCTGTGGATATTCGTCACTTCTTCACGGGATTGACTATTCCTGATGGAGGAGTGCATATAATTGGAGGGGATGTTGGGGAGGCTTTTATTATTTTTGCAACAGATGAAGATGCAAGACGTGCCATAAGTCGTTCAGGAGGGTTTATCAAGGATTCATCTGTAGAGCTCTTTCTTAGCAGTAAGGCAGAAATGCAGAAGACTATAGAAATGAAAAGAACTGATCGCATAGGAAGAGAGCGACCAGGATCTGGGGCATCTGGGGTTGGCTGCTTATCTAATTTCGTTGAGGGTATTAAAGCAGCAAGTAATTCTGGATATGGCTCTCCGATTAATCAAGATTCTGGGTTTCATACTAATGGTACAGGACATGGTGATTTGAGGCCAAGAAAGACACGGCCACTAAAGGCAGAGAATCCTTACTTGTTTCTACGTGGTTTGCCTTACTTAGTGAATGAAAATGATGTACGTGTCTTTTTCTCTGGTTTGTGTGTGGATGGAGTAATTTTCTTAAAACATCACGATGGCCGAAATAATGGTGATGCCATAGTAAAGTTTGCTTCATGTATTGATGCTTCGGGAGGTCTTAAATGTCATAGAAGTTTTATGGGTTCAAGATTTATAGAAGTAATGCAAGGCTCAGAACAACAGTGGATTGAGTTTGGTGGTAGTGCAATTAAGGAGGGTGATATTCCTTTGAGAACTGAAGAACATTCTCCACTAAGAGGAGTAAATGATAGACATTTTCGGAAACGATCTCATTCAAAATCTCCCAGAAGAACACGTTCTCGTTCCCCTCTTGGATTTTATGTTCACTTAAAAAATCTGTCCCTAAGTATTAACAAGAGAGACTTAAAAAACTTCTTTAAAGATACTGATCTGACTAATGAACAGATTAGGTTTTTATATAAGGATGAAAGAAGAACAAGATATGCCTTTGTGATGTTTAAAACTCTGAAAGACTACAACACTGCTCTGGGTTTACATAAGACTGTTTTACAATATCGTCCAGTTCTTGTTGATCCAGTTTCTAGAAAACAGATGCTGAAGTTCATTGAATGTTATGAAAAGAAAAGACCAGCGTCAATAGAGAAAGAGAGGCTTGGACATGTTTCACAAAAATACTCTCAAGGCTACTCTGGCCAAAAACTGTGCATATATATAAGAAATTTTCCATTTGATGTTACAAAAGTTGAAGTTCAGAAGTTCTTTGCAGACTTTTCTCTTGAGGAGGATGACATTTACTTGCTTTATGATGACAAAGGAGTTGGTTTGGGTGAAGCATTGGTGAAATTCAAATCAGAAGAACAGGCCATGAAGGCAGAACGTTTAAACCGTCGAAGATTCTTGGGGACAGAAGTATTGTTAAGACTTATATCTGAGGCACAAATGCAAGAATTTGGTGTAAACTTACTGCCCACCAAGAGAATGCAAGACCATTCACAGTCGTGTGATAGAGATGACCATTCCCATTCATTTGACTCAAATGATCTACCAGTGTTCACAGTGGGCCTTTCTGAAAACTTTAAACATCAGCAAGAGGACTTGAGGCAACTGGACAACTTCAGGCATACCCAGGGGGATTTCCGACAGCCTGATAGGCGCCCTCCGGAAAACTTTAGACATTCCCCAGAGGACTTCAGGCACCCTTGGGAGGAACATTTCCGGAGGCCTCCTGAAGAGGACTTCAGATGCCCCTGGGAGGAGGACTTCAGGCACCCTAGAGAGGAGGACTGGAGGCGGCCACCTGAGGAGGATTTCAGGCGGCCTCCCAAGGAAGACTTCAGGCGACCCCCTGAAGAAGACTGGCGGTGGCCCCCGGAGAAGGACTGGAGGCGGCCGCCTGAGGAAGATTGGAGACGGCCCCATGAGGATGACTTCAGGCGGCTTCCCCAGGCAGAATGGAGGCGACCACCAAAGGAGGACTTCAGGCGACTTTCAGAGGAAGACTTAAGGAAACCTCCCGAGGACTATAGGCATTCTCCTGAGGATTTCAGGTGCTCTCCTGAGGAGGACTTAAGGCGGCTGCCTCCTGAGCACTTCCGGAGGCCGCCCCACGAGCATTTCCGGCGGCCGCCCCAGGAGCATTTCCGGCGGCCGCCTCAGGACCATTTCAGGCGCCCCCTAGAGGAAGATTTCAGGCACCCACCGGATGAAGATTTCAGAGGTCCTCCAGGTGAAGACTTTAGGCACCCTCCTGATAAGGACTTCAGGAGCCCTCAGGAGGAAGATTTTAGATCGCCTTCTGATGAGGACTTTAGGCGGCTCCCGGAGGAAGACCTCAGAGAACCTCTGGAGGAGGACCCTAGACTTCCTGAAGATTTTAGACCTCCTGGTGAGGAGTTTAGGAGCCCACCTGATTTTAGAAGTCATCGCCCTTTTGTGAATTTTGGTCGCCCAGAAGGTGGCAAGTTTGATTTTGGAAAGCGTAATATGGGAAGTTTTCCTGAGGGGAGATTTATGCCCGATCCAAAATTAAATTGTAGTTCAGGTAGAGTAACACCTATTAAGATAATGAATCTTCCATTTAAAGCTAATGTTAATGAAATTCTAGACTTTTTCCATGGTTATAGAATCATACCTGATTCAGTTTCGATACAGTATAATGAGCAAGGATTACCTACAGGAGAAGCCATTGTTGCCATGATAAACTATAATGAAGCTATGGCTGCTATTAAAGATTTAAATGATAGACCAGTTGGCCCGCGCAAAGTGAAGTTAATTTTGCTTTAGAGGGCTTCTAAATTCAGAGTTACTTACCCACAGTATTGGTGCAGTAAAATGCATTTATGTTTTTATAAAAGTGTTTATTTTTAATTATCTATGAAAAGAAACATTTAAAATTTGACCTGTGAATAGAACAAATGTAAATAGTAGAATGTGAGTCTAGTTTTCTTTTGCTTGCAAATTGCCATTTACTTTTTCTAATTTAAAATTATATGTGCTTTCTTTTTGACCGTGGGGGAGAGGACTAATTCCCTGAGTGCATTAATTTTTGTTGATGTCATGGGTAAACCTCAAGACCTGTATAAAGTAGAGCTGTATTTGGGAAAGATAAATTTTATATTCACTTTTGTTTGCATTCTGTAGTCTACATCTTTTACTCAAAATGTATATGGAAATGGTCAGTAACTGATTGTTCAGGTTTAGCATTTTCATTGCTAATTGCCTGCAGAATTAATGCCCTCTTCCTTGTCTGAGATATTACTGTGTTAAGCCTCTCATTAATAATAGTTCAAAATGAACTGACTGTGAACTTGAAATTTACTTATGTAAAAGGCTTAGGAGATTCTTAGTTTCTATGTTCATAATTTGCTAAGTTTTATAAAAATAAAAAAATTGCAACTGAATAGACCAACTAATTAACTTGTATTTGTATAAAAAAAATAATTAATTACAGCTTTTGTGAAGTTTTTCAATAGCTACGTTAAACAATACTTTTTACATACAGGAGGGACCAAACATTCTATAAGAGTAGAGTGCTATGTATAGTTCAATGGTTTCTCTTCACTATCTCATCAACCAAGATTAACACAAAATACTTAAAAGACCAAAAATAATTTAGGTGCAGAGAGACTTTCATGCTTACGCTGGGAACACCTCATAAATGGATGGATATAGTTTGTGTTTCTAGGAAGAATTTATGGCAATTTTTTATTAGGTTCTCATTTATAATTTCAAAACTTTGTATCAAAAGACTCAGCAACTAAGTACAAAATTTTCGTGAGACTGAATTTGATTTGATATTCAACATTTAGTGTAGACATTTTGCAAATAATTGGATTTGATTTTCTGTATTCATAATGTCTAACAAATATTGGGCTCTTACTATGTGCTATGAAGTATAAGCACTTTACATGCATGATCTCGATATTTTCTAAGAACCATAAAGTATTATTTACCTCTATTTCACAAATGAGATAATGTTTAGAGAGGTTAAATAACTTGCCTAAAGTCATAGCTAGTATATCATGGAGCCAATTTCAACCCCAACTAACCACTGACTTTAGTTCATGCTCTTAACACTTTGCCTACTTTGTTAAATGGTATTTTAATTTTAGTAAGACCAGGCTAAAAATATTTTAAAGAATGAGCTATATTGTCTTCCATTGTTTTAAAAATAGCATTAAAAATAAGATTCATATTTTCAATCATTGTTAAAAGTAACTTAAAAAATTTTTATATCCAAGGTTTGTCTTGGATACTAACATTATATATTGGGTTCTAATTTAAAGTTGTTCATTTTCTCAAACATGATTTGACTTTGGCTTTTTATAGTTGTATAAAACAAAGTCAATTTTTTTCAATTCTGTGATCCAGAGATTTCCCACATTGAGCAAATAACTATAAAATTTGAATTTATATACAGTAGTTGTCAGTTAATAGGATATTGCAGAACTAGAATACTTTGTAAGCCAATTAGTATTTTGGATTAATACTAATAAGTATTTTGGATTAATCTTTAGTGATTTAAAGAAATCTAAGAGAAGCCAAGTTTCTGTGCTTGTTTTTAATAATAGCGAATATCCAGCTTGCTAGTAGAATGAGTAAACTGATAAATTTGGTTCAAAAACTCATCAGTAAGGCTCTTTATAAACTTATAAATAGAATGATAAATATCCAAACTAAGCACAATGAACAAAATAGGAAGAAATGTTTTTAAATGCTCAAAGGTTATATAGATGATTCATTTTGATCAGCGTTCTTGAGGAATGTATGGAAGACAACACTTCTCAAATATAAATAAAAGCTAAGATGAAACGTAAAGAGAAATATTAACGTAGAACTGTGGTGTAGTAGATAAGAGGCTAACAATAGTAAAAACAAACTTTTAATTGTATAATTACTGAATTGATATGAATAGTTAATTTTATTCTGTAATTAGTTTGATATATTTTTAAACAACTTTTTTAAATAAAAAGTTTATTATACAAAGCTGGCTTCTACTGGTTGGGAGCCATTTTTTCATCTCTCTTCCCAACTCTGCCTTGAGTGATATGTTGATAACCGAAATTGGCCACGGTGGAGTATTACACCATGGAAATTGGCAAATACAACAAATCAGGGTGTTTTCTACCCCCGAGAGCCAGCTTATGAGCACACCACCAATTTCAAACACATTAAAGAGAGAAGGGTACTAAATCCTCCTATATCCATTATCCAGCTTCAATAATTATAGTCACTTGTTCCCTTTCTCCTACTCCCAGATGTGTCAGGTACACTAGGGACATACTGGTTCAATTTAATACCCAGTGCCATTTTAATAAAACATTTTTGTCTAGAGGGTATGTGAAAAATGCAGATCATGTCTTAATCTTATAACCAAGAATAGGTAAGGATCATATTAAGAGTGCACTTTTATCACTAAGAAAACTCAAGAGTAGTGGTTCTTGGTCTGTGCATCACCAATAGGTAGTGACCTTGTCACCTGTTTTTGTTTTCAGTGTCAGCTGTTATTTATTGAGCTGTGTTACTATGTATGATCTGTAATTATATATGAGTTAACTATCATTTAATCCCAATAACTAAAATAACTTTAAACCTATTTTAGAGATAAGAAATGGAGGCCTTATAGGCTAAGTAACCAGTCAAGGTTTTTTTGTTTGTTTGTTTTTTAAATAAGCTGTTTTTACATTTTTAAAGGTAGTTACATTTTAAATGGTTATTTAAATACCTATGTAATACCCTTCATTTTGTCTCTGCCCACTTATTGTAAAAATATTTACTGCCTAGCCTTTTAAAAAGTTTGCCAACCTATGTCTGGTCTGAAAAACAATTTTGATGAAAGTATTATCATGTATCGTATTCCTTTTGTCCTCAGAATATTTCTTTGAGGAAGGCAGAGCATACATTTTATATCAGAATTATTTGCTGATTGCTTTACATCAGATATGCTTTGACTGAACAGATAACAGCAACAGATGCTCAAGAGAAGTGAGTTGTTATAAACAGCAAAAGAAATACTATAACTCTTTTTTCTCCCAAATTTAATGTGAAATTTAACTACCGAGAAAATAAGTATGCAATGCTATCCTGTTTCTTAAGAATATCAATTTATTTAGGATTTTAAAATGTTTTGAATATTTTACTTAAAAAGTACTGAAGTAATTGCATCAGTCAGGAAACAGTGTTTTGTTAAGAACAGAACCATGAATAACAAAGTCAAAAAGCTTTCTAGAAAGTTTTTATTTTTCTGTTATGAATGATTGCTTTTTTGTTATTTTCCCAAATGATTTTATAAATTTCCTAATTTTTACATGCCTGACTGGAATCCATGAAATAAAGTACAGTTCCCCATCCAAAGAAAAGCATGAGACATACTGAAAAGCTCTGATTAAATTCTTTTACATTTTTCAGGCATAAGAGTGACTATACATTTATTAGGTGGTAATTTGGTAAAACTTTTACAGATTTTTATATATGGTTTCCATGATGTTTTCTTAGCTATAATTCCACCAAATTATAGCTTTCCAAAAGTTGTACTATGTATAGCTTTAGCATGATAGCAGTTTTGTTTTAAAACCAGAAACAGGCTGAATGTGGCTTTCTTTTTAAAGCTAAAATTTACACTTACAGTTATAAAACACTGATGACCTAGGTTCCCATTACTTTTAATCGAGTGATTATACTCTTGTCGAAAAGTAAATTGAGGTATTAAATGATGAAACTTAAGGTTGTAAAAGTGAAAAAAGGAAAAAAAGACTTGTCTTTTTGATTAAGGCTTATGGAATAGAATTTATATTTAATCAGAATGACTATTCTAGGACCCTTTTCTGGTAACGAAAGCATGGCATCTTAACCTAAAATAAGCAAGTTAAATTATTAAATGTTTTTTTTGTCATCTACTTTTGCAACCTCAACCAGGTATGGTACACTAATTAATATGAAATACTTTTGAAATACATAATTTTTTTTAAAAAAATGGAACCTATACAAACATCACATACTGCTAGACAGGATGTTTAAATGACTGGTGTGTAATATTTCTTAAAGCCTTCATTTTTGTCAACATAAATTTCCTTTAATTATTTCCCATTTCCAATAGGATTTCATTTTGAAGTTTAATATATCAACCAGTATAAAGTTTCACAATTTAGTAATTCTGGATTTCAAATAATTTAAATTAAAAATGGAAATGTGAAGTTTACTTAAGAAAATTAATTTTCTTCTTCTGTTACATCTAAGTCTTCATCCTCTTCATCATCATCTTCTGGTTGTTGATCCTTTCTTAATCGACAAGTGGATACCTGTTAAACACATTTTAAAATATCCTAACTTAAAAATATTTTTACATGTTTGGTATCTTTTTAGTATGCCCTTACAGAGAAGGGCACACAGAACAACTATTCCAGAAAAATGTCCATAAGTATTAATTTTTAGTAGTGAAAATTCCCTATGAATTATTGTATTTTAAGGTAGAAAAGAGTCATAGGTTTTCCACTCATTTATCATGTTATTTTTGAGTAAAAATGTGAAATTAACCATTTGATTCCAGTTGGATACCAGCACTTCTATAACATACTTTCAGAGAAAAGTATAGTCTCAATATATTATAAATGCCAAAATATTTTAGATTAAACAATTCTTGGGTCACAAAAACATGTTTGAATGAGTGATCAAAGGGATGGCAAAAACAAGACTATTTCAACTAGGCTTTGAAAATAGTGTGATTTAAATGGAATGAGTTTAGAATCTGAATTCACCACTGACTTACCAGTGGGTCACCTTGTTTCAAACCTTTCTGAGGGTGATTATACCTCCCAGGGAACATGTGGCAATGTCTGGAGACATTTCTAATTGTCACGATGGGAGTTGGGGGTGTGTGTGTGTTTGTGTGTTTGTGTGACTGGCATCTTGTCAGTAGTGAAGCTGCTCAACATCTTTACAATGCACAAGACAGTATTCTCTTCTCTCCCACCAAATCATCTGGCCCAAAGTCAATAGTGTGAGGTGGAGAAACCCTGGGATAATGTATTCTATACTTCGGTAACATCATTAGCTCTAAATAGTCAAACAAAACTTTGTAGAGATGCATAAAGCAATAAATACATGCTTAGAGGAGAGTCAAAAGAAAATAGTACGTGCTGGGCCAAATTTAACATTATATTTTGAAAATATTTTGCTCTATTTTAAATTTCTGAAGGCAAGTTATGTAAAAGGGCATAAGCTTTTTAGGTGAAGAGTTGGCAAGTTATGGCTCAGTTTGCTTTTTTTTTTAAGTTTTATTATAACACAGCCGTAATGGTTTTTTAATTTATTTATGGCTGCTTTTTTGGGACAGACCATATAGCCTGTAAAATCTGATACTTTTCTCTGTGGTTCCTTAGAGAAAAAGGTTGTTGATCCTTCTCTGTTCTAAGTACCAGGTAACTGAGGCTTTCTAGGTATAGAAGAAATGAGAAAATTGGCTTTTTACCTAAAGATCTGTGCTTTTGGATCTATGATAATGTTCAGGAAAAGCCCTTTTTAGGTATAATTTCCAACAAGTTGTGGCAGTGGGACTTTAAGCAGTTTGACTTCAGAATCTATGCTCTTTATATTATACCAGAGAACAAATCTAGAATAGCATTTGCCTGTCCTTTCCACCTTTGTTCTTAAGTGTTCTGCTATAGAGAGTAATATTATAGAATAAGAAATATATTAACAGCCACACCTAGTGCAGTCTAATATTTTACCTAAGATCATAAGAGAGGGTAAGTTATATGAAGTCATATGACTCAAGGGAAACATTTTTAGTACTAAACAATTCCAAAGGCACCAGCTCAAAATCCTTTAAATTATGGTTTCTAGCTCACCTGTCCTGTTCCAGATACACACTTAGCTGACAGTGATCTCTGGAGAGGCGACTTTGAATTTGCTCTTACAATATCTAAACGAGATGAATAATCTGGTGGATACAGAGAATTTCGGAAAACCTGTTGCAATGACAAAACAACATTATAGATACTAAACAATGGAAATCTAGAAAGCCATATTAAATTCCTTAGTTAAGAGTTTTTAAAGCACTTCCTATCCCCAGACAAAATTTCAATTTTTTATTGTAAATTTAAAACAAAAAAAATACAAAAATATTTAAGTTGTAAAGAGGAAAGCTAAAAAAATTTGAACCATGTAAAACACTGATGGGTCCTGAAACAACCACTTGCGAGTTTGTCCTGGGGAAATGTGAAAGTTCCTACCCTTGAATATGCAGGTTAGCAGGGAGGCTGCAGGTCACATCTTTGATTCTGTTCTGCCTATCCACAGCTTCACTGCAGTACTTTTTATAGTACATCACATAAGAGTAAATAGGAGCCACTATATAGATTCCAATCTCACTAGGATCTGGACTGTCATTACTTTTCAGTTCTTTTTCCTTAAAGCAAGCAGTAGTTCCAGACCTTACCACTTTAAACCTCCCTGGTTTCTCTGTCCATTCTCTTACATAGAGACTAATAGGTAAGGTTATCAGACGTGAATTTCCTCAGCTTCTCCCTTTTTTCCCTCAACTATAAATGCCATCTTTTCTTTTTCTTATTTTTTTTAAAGTTAATATCATTTTGATTCTTTCCAAGGTGCATTTTTCCTTTTTCCAAAACTTCAAACCGACAAAAGCTTGCTTTCTCTACAGGTTCCCTCCCCCAGCAAATAAACTCAGGATACTTATTTTTTATTTCAAGGTATAAATTTACTTAGAAAACTTCTCAAATATCCTACTTCATCTCCATTAATTTGTCAATAAACTACAGTTAGGCTTTCACCTTCCACTGAAATTACTCTTGCCAAAAATCACCAGTCTTTTTGTCTTCATCTTGTCCTGAAACAGTTCCATGCATGCCATCGCTAAACTCTTTTCATGTGCTAGCTGCCCTATTTCTTCGCATCTCCGTTTTTACTGCTTACAGTGTAAATATTTTTAAAAGGTTTCCCTTAGGCCACTTTTCCTTTTTTGACACCTTTCTCTGAAAGATCTTATCTACACAGTTTAATGGCTACCTTTCAATCAATTCTCTATAGACTCTCTTCTAATAGCCGCGTTTATGCTCCCAACTACCTTCTGTTCTAGATCAGCACTGTCTAACAGAACTTTTCTGAGATGACAAAAATCCTTGCTGTTCTGTCCAAAAAGGCCACATGAGGCTTCTGAGCCCTTGAAATGTGGTTTCTGTGACTGAGGAACTAAACTTTGTTTCAGTTTAACCTTAAATACCTACATATGCCTAATGGTTACTATACTGGACAGTTTAGCTCTAGATTTCACCTTTGTAATGAAAGACATTACCATATATTTAGTAGACTGAGCTAGAAGCCTGAGCATTCTCCCTAAATTTCTCACCTTAGGTACTTCTATTTTAATTTTTGACGCTGTACATTTTTCTTTATAGCTTACTTGGAATTATCTTACTAAAGACCAAAATATAATTCCTATACCAAAAAACTTTGTGGTTCCTAATTACCCAGATGCCTTGGGTGACACCTAAGAGGCTTAAGATAACCAAACCTACCCATCACTCTTCACTTCTAGCCTATAGACCTATATGAACATGTTATACTCTAGAGCAAGGTGCCCAGTTTTATCTTTGCAACTTTTCTTAGCTTAAGATAAATCAATGGTAAATGAATGATGTGAACATGAACTTAATCCGTATGTTTTTGGGGAAAAAAGGAGACCTAGACTTAAGGATGCCTCTACACATTTCTTTAAATCTCAGAAAACTATGGGACACAAAGTAATAAAGGGATGAAATTTAACAAGAGGCAAGACTTATGTTTTAGGGCAATTTGGGCATGCTGGTTAGGTTATTTAGCAAGTTACTAAGGACCCAACTATATTTTGGTGCCAGACGAGAAACACTGGCATGCTAGTATGATAAAAACCTGCATGACTTATTAATCAACTGGTATTTGGAAAGGATATGTTTTTGTTAAAACAGCATTCTTTTTTTAACTTTTCTAGCAAAAAAAGTAGGAAGTAGAAGACAACATACAGCCCTTGAGATAAAAGTTTAAACCCGTTAAAATTAGTCTTACCAAAAAAACCAGATTTACAGGAATATTAATGTATTGGCAATAATGCATTTTCCAATATGGTCCAAGATCTCTTCTAGGAGCGAGTCTCAAGACTTGAATATGCTCCAAAGTTACTACTGCACAGAGAAAATGGGCCTGACTATACTGGACAGTATACTGTAATTTTTTTTTTTTTTTTTTGTGAAGAACAAATAAGATGGTTTGTGATATAGCTAGATGCCTACCTGTAGAGAATTAGGTGCTGCCACAATGTCTCGGGAGTTCTCATAAAGCATGGACTACTTAAGAAGAATAGCAAGTTATTTCTTTGTCCCTCTCTGCATACTTTCTTTACTTGTTTCCAAGAAACCTTATATTTAAAGGATTCTTTCTCTTCTTGGTATCTGTTTGATATAATTTTACTTCCCCTGGTCCTACAAATCTCCCCAGATTATTCTCTCTTCTCCACAATTTCTGTATGGCAAAACAGTAATAGTTTATGCCTATAATTCATTATGCCTCAGACCTCTATATATCTATATGCTCTTAACTGAAAGCTGTTGCCAGGTATCCTTCAAGCTTCTAATTAAGAAATCATCCTTTGATTCTTTAGACTCTTTAGAATCTTCCATTCACATTACACTCACAGTACACTGTATTTTTTTCTCTGTGGGACTGGTCACATTATAAAACTTTAACAGTTATACATTTTTTTTAATGTCTGAATTCCCGGTAGACTTCAGTTTCTGCTTTGACAAGTTGGACCATATCCAACTTATAATGCTAAATCCTCAGCACTTAGAATGGTGCCTGGCACATGACAGGTACTCAATAAACAATTGTTGAATGAACATTTTATAAGGTAAGTACTATAAGTATCTCCATGTTAGAGATGAGGATGCTAAAGTATGAGGAAGTTAACTTGCTCAATATTTTCCAGCTAGAAAGTGGGGAAGTTGATACTCAAAAACACGTCTACCATATAGCGCTGAGATCTTTAGTTTTTTTTATGATTCTCCTCCCACAAGCTACCTATCCAGCTGATTAAAAATAGTGGTAAGAAAAGTTGGAAGTGGTGTGACAAAAAAGATATCTAGGACTTCTGGAATAAGAAACAAAATTTTGGGGTTCAAAGTGTTTGCAGGAGCTTTAGTGTCAGTTAAATGGCATGTCAAGGGTATTAGAAAAAAGAATGAAAATACTTGTAAAGGAGACTCTAGTCATATAGGAAAAGTGGGAGATCAGTTTTTAACATGGTAATCAATGCACTTATTGTTTCTGCAGGAAATGGTTTAGGACACTCATCAAGAACCACACTTCTGGCAGTAGAGTGTAGAGAGGATAAAAACAGTGTCTTTAGTAAGTCTTCTGGGTTTGGCTCCCAGCTATGTTACTTACTAGCTATGAGAACCTCTGGGAAGTTTCTTAACTTGTCTGTGCCTGTTTTCTCACCCAAAGAAACAAAATAAGTATTTTTTTTACCAAAGTTGATGGGAGGATTAAAATAATATAATCAAAGTGCATAGATCAGTAGCTGGTCCAAAGTAAATGCTATACAAACATTTGCTATTTTATTTTACAAATGACAGATAATAGCTAAATCTATTTGTTAAACAATAGGACATGAAAAGGAGTGAAAAACAGTTTTATTTGGAAGGGATGAACACTTAGGAAGCTATCTATTGAGAAACAGTAAATAGAAATATGATCATGTAGGCATAACTGATATAAAACTGTGAGACAGATTTTGGCACTGGAAAACATAATAAAACATGTACCTTCATTTTACTCAAGCTGGTTTTACTATATTAATTTTCCCAGAACCAGTTGAGTAGTGGGAAGAGAAGACCTAAGGGATCTCTGTGGATAGTGAAAAACAAACAAACAAACAAAAAAATTGGGGGAGATCTTTGAAATTGCCAAATGGAAGGTGCTCCCAAATTCTCTCACTTGTTAATAGAGAATCATGGTTATATCTTGAGAACACATGGCTTTTTTCACTTTATGAATTATCTCTTGAATTTTTATCTATTTCAGCAAAAATATACTTTTGTTGCCCCCCCTTCCCACCCGCTTTTGAAGTAAGGGGGTAGGATATGTACCCTTCAGATATGTTTACTGGAGCCAGGCTTTGATATTTAATTGCTCTAATGTTAGTTGGCCAATCAGATTTATTTGCATTTAACTACCAGTACAGAGCAAGCCTTTTATATAAAACTTCATTTATTTCATAGTTTATTGATTAAGTCACACAAAACTGGTTAGATTCTAATTCTGCTATTTACTAGCTAAGTGACCATGGGCAAGTTATTTAAAGACTTTAAACCTGTTTCTGTAGTTGTCAAAATTAAAAGAATAACAGCACCTACCTCACAGGATTGTGCGAGGAGTGAGAAATTGCACATAAAGCTTTGGGTATGGTGCATGGCATAAACACTCAAATGTTAGCTCAAATTGATGAATGTTATTTTTAGCACACTTAAGTGACATCATGTCAAAATGATACATTTGGCTTTATTCAGATTGTATTTTACTGGCTATTAATAAATTAACTCTTAGAACTTTACTGTGGTTAATTTGAACAGTTAAAAAATAAATAGAAAATCATGAAGTTCAGCTATTTGGGACTGCACACAATAACAAATAACCATTGTAATGTTCTAATTTAAGATATTTTTAACCAAACAAATGCTATGTTTTAAGTATCTACATATTAATAGAAGAACTGAGTTTAGATAGACAGTCCTACCTCTAAATCTTCTTCTTCATCAATCTTTTGTATATTTTGGTAGGCAGCAGTGTAGACCTCTAAAGCTTTGCCGTGAAATAACATTTCAATAGTGATAAATTCTGAAAATATAGTCTAAAAAACAAATATTGGAATTTAAACAATCATAAAAATTGTCTGGCGAATGTTATAAAGATATTCTTTATTTTAATCTTGCCATTTTATGAAATGCAAAGGTATCTGTTTTTCTGCAAGGCAAATGAAGTTTAGAAGATAATGAATAAAAATAATTGCAAAGACCTTCTGCAGCTAAACCTTCAAATTATACAAAATATTTCCTATCTCACCATTTACTTATTTTTTTAGTCAGTTTTATTTATACCTTACAATTGACATCTGTGATAAAAAAAAAAGATCTGAATAAAATATGTGCCATTATGTACTCTGTTTACCCTGTGCCTATAAGTATTAATAAAACAGTTTAGTTCTGAAGCTGGTATTTTAGCAATTCCAACTGATTTTAAACAATAGAATGTTTTTTAGACAGGAATTATATCCCATCATATTTCTGGCTATATGTTACTTATATTCTCAAACCACAAAGAAATTACTTGATGATAATTATATTCCTATCACTGATAACAGCAGCATACATTCGCATAGAGATTTTTAGCTTATAAATATATGATTTGACTATCGTTGCTCAGCTAGAATGTTCAAGCTTGGATCTGATTCTTCATAAGTTATAGCTCTTGCTCATACTGTGCTGTTCTTGCTGGAAACAATTGTCTTCACAAATAAACTGTGCAGGTAATCTCTAAGCATGATGACAACTTACGACAAGGAAGATCATGAACAAAGAGAATGAATGAAGATGTGCATGTTGATCTAGCAGAAGATAATCAGTAGGTAGGGAAAGGATAAAAACCAGACAAGTTTTTAATTAAATAGGATCTTACCCTTTTGTTATTTTGTCTCTTATCAAATGAAAAGAGCATTAATGTAGAAGTGGGCAAATATGAACAAGGTAGAAAACAATCAAGCATTGTATTTAAGCAAGATAGAAGAGATAGGTTAGGCTAGAAGGCAAGAGTCAAATACATATTTCTGTTCATTCTTGCTCTTCTGTGTTAACCAGCCAGACAGGAGTGATCCTTCATTTTGGAAGAGAGACATACAGATATCTCTCAGTGTCCTGTAATTTTTTTCTCCATCTCCATTCTATCTTAAAGGTTAGAAAAATATTTAAGGGAGTCCTAACAGACTTCTGATCACTACTCAATGGAAACATCTGTAGTTGAAAGTAACCCTCCTGGGGTAAAAGCACATATGTCAGTTTGACTGCAAAGACTGCGTTCTAGGTTAAGAGATTATAACTATATGACTAACAATTACCCTTTCTGTCACTTCATATAGGTCACAGAGGGCTCTGGTATCCTGGTCTAGTAACTTGACAATAAATACCATTATGCCAAGATACAATTTTGGATTTCACACCAAGAATCTCCAGATACCCAGGAATACCTTAGAGGTGAAATGGCTTTTGACTAGGGTTGAGACTGTCTCTTAGTTGTCAGTCTTCTAAGATAGTTGGCTAGCTAGAAAGGGGTCAGTTGGCCTTTAGGAGCATGGAAACTCCTAGAAGAAAACAGAACTGGGAGTCAATGACAAGCTCAAACACTAAGGACCCCTACTTGCTTCTTGGTCTGCTGCTTATTTTAGGTAATAGGAGCAATCAAGCACAGGCTTACATCTTTCCTGTGAATCTTAAATTTAAGATTCTCTACCTTTAATAAACAAACTATATAAATATAATATAGACATAGTTTGATTTTATTTTTATTCAAGGCTGTAACAGAAATTTTTGTTTTTCAATTACTTAGGATTAAAGTAGAGTCTAAGGCCATGCTACCCTGAACAAGCCAGATCCTGTCTGATCTCAGAAGCTAAGGGTGGGGCCTGGTTAGTACTTGGATGGGAGACCACCTAGGAAGACCAGGTACTGTAGGTGTAAAAAATAAGGGATTGTAAACTGACAAGGTCCTTGCAATCTGTGAGGTCAACCAAGGGTTGCCTCACCGAAATAAATAAACAAACAAACAAATAAGAAAGAATTGTAGAATAAGACCTTAGACTTGTTTAAGGTGAGTACCCAGGGAACTGGTGAACATACATTTAGAATGTCAAACAATCAACTCTTTTTTTAATTTTTCTTTCTTAGATAGAGGATTTAGAGACCATCTGTTTACTTATGTGGATTTCTTTACAGGCATACCTCGTGTTATTGCACTTTGCTTTATTGTGCCTCACAGACAGTGCATTTTTTCTTTATATAAATTGAAGGTAAGACCCTCTTCCAGCAAAAAGATTACGACTCACTGAAGGCTCAGATGATGGTTAGCATTTTTTAGCAATAAAGTATTTTTTAATTAAGGTATGTTTTTAGACATAATGTTATTGCACTTATTGGAATACAGCATAGTGTAAACATTAATATGTGCTGAGAAACCAAAAATTCATGTGACTTGCTTTATTGCAATAGTCACTTTATTGCAGTGGCCTGGAAACAAACCCATAACATCTGAGGTATGCCTGTACTTAGGGGAGAGAAAAGAGGTATTTTGTCTTTATAAAATCACCTGAGAAATAAAAAAAGCCTCATATAAGGGATTAAGTTTAAATGAAATAAGTTGAGTATTATCTCCTATTTTTAAATATTTCTACAAATGGAAATTCTAAATCTTTAACAGACCATCACACTATTTAATAACTAGTGAGATCCAAACAGTTACAACTTTATTACACCTAAATTTGTTTGTTTACACTTAATTCAAATCTATTCCACTTTGATAACTTTGTGGAATATGCAAAAATTTCAAAACAAAAATTTTCAAATATTTGAATAGTTATTAAATTCCTGATGGTCAAAATCTCTGATGAATGTGATGTCATCTCTAACAATTTTTTAATACTAGCATCTTGGTGTTATATTCCCCCAAGCTGATAAGCCCTGAAAAATATGTAGATGTGTCTGTCACTAAAGAAATAAACATTGTGTATTTACATTCTCATTTTAAAAGACAGTGACCAACTTTGAGTTTGTTAGCATTTTCCAACCTCAAAATTTAATTTCAGTTTGTGATAAAAAAGCAATTTAAACAGTATCTTTAATCATGAAATGGCTATTATTTACTACTTGCAAGGTGGGGGGATATCAAGTTTTTTGATACTTTGGTTTAGTCCTTTATGGTCTGACCTTTTATTTCTTAACAAAACTTGTATTATACACCTCTATAAGACTGGAATGGCTGTGCTAATTTTTTATACTGTCTATTTTTCTGTGAAGAACAGTGATGGGGAATCTGTGGCACTACTAAGCTAGAATCCTAGATTTGGAATTTTTGACCCAAGAGCCATGAAGCCTTAAGATTATCACAGAGAAGAATTATATCTCTGAGGATTGTCAGGAGGGAAAACTGCCAATTATACTCTTTTATTTCTAACCAGAATTTCATAAAACCAAAAACAGGTATAAAGGAGAATAATTTCAAAGAACAATAATGCTAGGTGACGACTGGTATAAATAAGAGAGAACATGGAAAACATTATGTTTCTGTAATAAAATAATTTCAATGAGTCACTAGAAAGGTGGTAGAACTTTCTAGGGCCCTATCATATTTAGTAATAATTTTCTATAAATATAGCTAACTTTCAATGACCTCATATAATCTGTTTATTTGGAATTGGTCAGTATGGTCAGGGACAGAGGCATTTTGAGTTACTTTTTTCCTTCCCTTTTCATTTTTATTTTGTGTTACTAGAAGACACATACTTTTTATTGGTGGGGGTGGGGCAGGAGCTAATCTGAAATTCTTTACCCATCTGTAAGTATTCTGTAAAGCAGGATGGTTAAGAATATGGGCTCTGGATTAAGATAAACCTTGGTTCAAATTATGACTGAAACATACCAGCTATGTAATATTAAACAGTTTATCTGCTCTTTCCTTCATTTTCCTCATCTATAAAATGAGAGAACAATAGTATCAACCTCATAAGTTTTGCCTTAAGAATTAAATGAGTTAATCTAAGCAAAAGTATTGTATGGTAACTGGCTTAGAGTAAGTGTCCAACACAAGTTAGATATTTTTATTGCTTAAGAAGTAAACCAGCTAAATTTGAAAAAGTTCATTATCCTAATATTAAAGCCTCTATCTGCTTTAATTAGCAAGTGAGATATTTAACAAAAAAGTTCTAAATGGTCTTGTTTAAAGTTTGGCAAACAAAGGGGAAATGACAGCTGTCCAGAGTAGAGGCTATTCAATAAATGATGTCAGAAGAACTTCCTATCCGTAATAAAGTTAGATATCTACCTCATATCATATGCAAAACACAACTGCCAGATAAAATATTTAAATATTTAAAAAGTCATATAAATAGTAGAAGAAAATATAAGCAAATATTTATATAATCTTGAGGATGAAAACCACCTTTCTAAACATGACACCAAGGCAGAAACCAAAAAGACCAATAGATCTAGCAACAAAAATAAAACTTTAAAGTTGACAACGCACAATAAGCAACAAAATGCAAAAATACATTTGCAACATATCTTCTCTTTAATATAAGGGGTTAATTGTCTAAAGAATTTCTACAACTTAATAAGAAAAACGCCAACACTAAAAAATATAGGCTAAGGATAAGTGTGAGTAATTAAGAAAGAAATAAAATGTATCATTAAATATATGAAAAGGCACTCTGCTTCAACATTAGTACCAATGCAAATTTAGACACTGATATTTTTAATCTATCAGATTGGCTATTGAAACTACTACTCATCATTGTTATATTAGGGTGCTCATGCAAGGTTTTGTAGGCATGTAAACTTTGTGGACAGAAGCTTCAAAATAGGTATTAAAATTGAAAGTGTGTTCTTTGAATCAGAAGTACTACTTTTGGTAATTTATCCCCCCAAAATAAATGGACCAGCAAAAACCTGATGTTTAATGATGCAGTGAGATCTATAATTGCAAAAATAATCTAGATGTCCCCCAGTGAGGACTGGTTAAATAAACTAATATGTCCATATAGCAAAATACTATGAGGATACCAAAAAGGATGATATGACCTATGTTTCTTAGCACAAATATGTCCATGATATATTAAATTTTAAAAAGAGATGCTACATGTGGTCTGGTCCTATTTAAATATAACTGCATAGGAATAATAATATTACCTTCCTTAAGGATGTTTTGAGGGATAAATGAGGTTTATCTTCATAAAATGCTTAAAATGTGTGACATAACAATGCCTAAGAAATGTGTGTTGTTATTATTACCAACCATATCTCTTATGTATATGTGTATAGATAAAAAGTCTGAAAGGGTATAAGTCAAAACACTATTTCTGATTAGTGGGATTATTATGTTTTTCTCAATTTTAAAAAATGTATGGTGATTTTATATTTATAAGAAAAATAAAGCTATTAAAAATTAAATTTAGAAGATGTTTCTTGCTCCTGTTAGCTACTTTACCACATACTGAATTTCTACTCTTATCTATTCAAGAGTGACCCCTGGTCAAGATCCTTTTTGTAGGTCTGAGATTCTCTAGATACTCACCATATAGTTGATGACTTTTCTTATTACATGGGAAACAAATGGGACTGTGATTTTTCTTCCATATTTTGTATACTAAGTTCCATACCAACTTTTCTCAGAAAGACAAATTCTTTGTAAGGTTCCTATGAAAAGTCTTGGTCTAAAAACTATGCTACCTCTCTGATTATTGCTGCTACCAAAATTTAGATGGACTTGTTGATTAAACCCCACATCAAACACGGTAATACAGTTATAAACAGTGAAGGACCTACAGAACAGTTTCAGAACCCTAATAGACTCTGATACTGATTTCTGGAACTCATTTCTGGAATTTTGCTAAGAGTTGTGTGGGGTCAGCATTAAAAGCGTACGTTGCAGATGACATGATCTGGTATGTAGAAAATCCTAAAGAATCTACTAAAAAACTATCAGAGCTAAGAGATGTGTTCTGCAGGGTTGCAGGGTATAATAAGATCAGTGTACAAAAGTCAATTGTATTTCTGTGCATTTACAACGAAAAATCTGAAAATGAAATTAAGGAAACAAATTCATTTATAATAGCATCAAGAATTATAAAATACTTAGGAAAAAGTTTAAGAAAAGCACAAAACTTTTATATTCTGAAAAATATAAACACTGTTAAAATAAATTAAATAGGGACAACATCCCATTTTCAAGGATTGGAAGAATTAATCTTAAAATGGCAGTACTCCCCAAACTAATCTACAGATTTAATGCAATCCCTATCAGAGCCCAGCTGACTTTATAGAAATGGACAGGCTAATGGCAAAATTCATACTAAATTGCGATAGATTCAGAGTAGCCAAAACAATCTTAAAAAAGAACAAAGAGGAAAAACACACCCTGATTTTAAAATTCACTACAAAGCATTACTAATTAATCAAGATAGTGTGGTAATGGCATAAGGACAGACATAGATAAATGAAAGAAGATGCGAATCCAGAGACAAAACCATGTCAACTTTTTAAAAATATTTTAAATATTTAAAAATCAACAAGGGTGCCAAAACTAGTCAATGGAAAAGAACAGTCTCCATTCAACAAATAGTGGTGGGACAATTGGATAGTCACATGCAAAAACTGAAGTTTAACTTTCAGCTCATACCATATAAAAATATTAAATGGGTAAAAGACCTATATGAAACAAAAAGTATAAAACTGTTTAGAAAAAACAGAGATAAATCTTTATAATCTCAAATTTGGCAATGAACCAAAAGGATGAACAACAACAATGAAAAAATAGATACACTGGACTTCATCAAAATTAAAACTTATGCTTCAAGGAACACCATTGGAGTAAAAAGAAGCCACAGAATGGGAGAAAATAATGCAAATCATACATCTGATAAAGGACTTGTATCCGAATATATTAAGAACACTTACAATTCAATAATAAAAAGAAAACCCAACTAAAATGTAGGCAAAGAATCTGAATAGCCATTTACTTCTTCAAGGAAGATATACAAACGGCCAAGAAGCATAGGAGGTAAATGTAAACCAAACCCACAATGAGATACTACTTCACGCTCACTAGGATGACTATAATGAAAAAGTCTGATTAATAGCAAATACTGGTGAGGATATAGATAAACTGGAACCCTCATATACTACTGGTGCAGCCATTTTGGAAAAACAGTGTGGCACTTTCTCAAATGATTAAAGAGTTACCATATGATCCAGCAATTAACTAGGTATATACCCAAGAGAAATGAAAATATGTGTCCATATAAATACTTGCATGTGAATGCTTATATCATTAATCACAACAGCCAAAAGGTAGAAACCACCAAAATGTCCATCAGCTGATGAATGGATAAATGAAATGTGGCAATTGGCCACACAATGGAATATTATGAAGCTATAAAAAAGAATTAACTGATACATGTTACATTATGGGTGAACTCTGATAACATTATGCAAAGTGAAGGACACCAGTCACAAAAACAACGTATTTTAGGATTCCACTCATATGAAATGTCCAGAACAGCCAAATTCACAGAGACTGAGATCAGAGGTAGTTGCTTAGGGCTGAGGTGGGAGTATGGGGGTAGCAGGGAGGTAAAAGCTAAAATCTATTATATCTCGCTTTGAGGTGATAAAAGTGTTCTAAAATTAAGTGGTGACAGTTGCACATATCTGAACATTAAAAACCACTGAACTGTACATTTTAAGTGGGTGAACTGTATCAATTTTTTAAAAAGTGGGTTTCTTCCTGTCTTTTTTTTGTGTGTGTGACTTTCCTCTTCCAGGGGCATGATACAGCAGGCAAAGAGAAAAACTTGGAAGGCTAAGGCTTTCTCTTTGTGCACCCTCCACTGTGCAGTCCCTCACTCCATGTCCTACTGTTTCAGGAAATCCCAGGTAGTAGTAATTGTAGCTGGGAATTCTGCACTCATTCACTCTGCCCCAGTTTTGTAATTGATGGTGCTCAGAGAATTAAAAACACCTGTAGAGGTAGCAAGCATGGAGGCTGAATAATGAAATGAACTAAAGAGAAGCCTTTAGGTGGTAGTAGAATCAGGCATACCTCACAAGTCTCCATTCTCATTTTTCAGGTTAAAGTCAATTATTTTAATAACTTTTCTTTCTCCCTCAATTTAAGAGGCTGTCAGTGATTTTAAAACATTAATCCAGTTTATACTCTCCCACGTCAGTAAAGAGGTTTGTCTCAGGGCAGCTTTCTGAGATGCTCGTAGTACACAGCAATCTACTATTAGACAGCAGAGTGCAGACTGAATTGAGAAGTTTAAAACTTTTTTTCGTCTTCAGGACCAAACTGGAGACACTTCTGAAATCCTTTGAAATTGTGATAGGGAATTAAAAAAAGTACAAATCAGTGTTTCATGAATTAAGTGGCAGATAATACTTAGTGATAAGAACATAACTTTTGAAAACACAATGTTTTTTTTTGTTTACAGTTGTAAAATGACAAAAATATTTTTCTTTAAAGCGTGTTCCAGGAAAATTTTCAGTGAGCCAAAAAGCATCTTTAGATGACTTGTTTTAAAGGACATACTATAGTTAAAAACGATCCTCGAAATCTTCGAGATGCTTATGAAAAAGTCATTGAAGACCTAAAGGCCATGATCCTGAAAGTTTCATATCTCCTGATGTGTTACAATAAAGCAATTCTTGTGACACCATATCATGGTGAATGCACGTTTACATGGTTGGCTACTCTTACCCAATTTATTTGATAATATGTAGTTATTAGAAAACTTAATGCTATAAAAATAACAGTGTATTATATAGAATATGGATAATACCACCTCATTCTCATGGAGTTGCTGTAAAGATTATGTAAAGTGCCTGGAACAGCACCTGATACAAAAAAAATAATAAATGTTAGTTCCCTTTGATTAAATAGTACTTGTGATAAAAAGCTGTATATTTGGCCTCTGTTTGGGAATGTAGCCCCTTGATATATCATTGTTTCCATAAGGAAATAAAATTTGATACATTTTTATTTATATCTTTTCACACAGACTATGGGCTAAAAATAGCAGTAATTTAAATTTTCCATAAATTTAAATAAAACAAAAAGGTTAGAAAACATGTTATGAACCTTAACTGTTATTTTATTACCTTTATATCCTTTATTTTCTGCTTTTCAAAATTGTCAATGGTTTCCTCCAGATGACGAGTTGTTCGGGTAGCATCCATTGTAGCTCTCTGTAATTCAGTTTCTGCCTACAAAAGATGAAAAAAATTAAGTCAGAGTCATGCATTTGAGTCTATTAGTAAATGCTACCATTGCAGTATTAGCTTTTTGGCATTACAATGTAAATGTTCAATAATATATTTTGCCACATAAAATAAAATGATCCATATAATAAGCACATGCAGAATAAAAAACTTTATTAAGTGATGTGATTCATGATCTCAAACAAAAACAAAACTCCTCCCTTTCTTTTTACAAACCCATTTTTTCCCTATATTACCCTTGGATAATTTACTATAAAACAATTTGTATTTTCTCCTGCTTTCGCCTTTTTCACTGGGCTATCTAATGTAGTCTTTTTCTCCTCACTCTCTCTCTCCCTTTTGTCTCCTCACCAAAAGAAAGGTCTTGTGATTTAAGTATTTTCAATTTTCTAGTTCTCCAGATGTATTAACTGTTTCTAATTCTGTAATGTTCTAATCAGGTAGAGCAGAATATTCACTACAAATATTTATTTCAGCTTGGAATTTCTATTTGTATATTCTTATTAGCTACCAGTATTATACTGTTACTAGTTAATTCTTATATAAAAAATATATATACACATACATGCATATATATATGTACACACACACACACACACACCAGCAGCTAATAAATTAGATGACAAGTCTAATGTTTTACTTAATATATTCTAAGTAATATACAAGTACTCATACTATCTAGATTTGTGTTGTATGATCTTGTTGTACCATACTTGGTGGTACTAGCCACATGTAGCTATTTATACTTAAAATTAAATTAAAATTTAAAATCTGGTTTCTCAGTTCTCTAGTCACATTTCAAGAGCTCAACAGCCATATATAGCTAGTGGCTACAGTACTGTAAAGTACAGAACATTTCCAATCTAACCATGTATTTCTCTTTAAAAAGCATCTCTTCCTTTAGGACAATAGCTGCCCAAAAATATTTAAGATTTTTTTGTTAAACAGTAACATAGAGATTTTAAAAGACAGCCCAATTTTCTGATTAAATTCTTTCTAATAAAGTTTTGTTTCCTATGCTAGTATTATATTTGCTCAAAAGTATCACATATCATCATTTAACAGTTAATTCATGAGAAAATTTGCATTTGTCATCAATGTTCTGTGACACATTCTGACATTTAGCCCTTGCTTTTTCAAGAAAATGTATAAATTGAAATAAGTAAAAGGGTTTACTATAAGGATCCATCTTGACACACCATTTTATTACCCACCTGTGACTGAAATTTTTCATAAAGGAAAAAATACATTTCAAATAGAACAATTTTTTCAATAAATTAAAATCATGTACTCTTATAGAATTATATACTCTTGCAATTATACAGTATAACTTTATATTGGTTATATATACTTACAATAAGGTTAATTCAAACATAATTTCAAGATACTGTGCATTTAACAATATATTCATTTATACCTCTGTGCGTGTATGCTTGCCACATAAAATGTCATTTTTTTTAAAACCACACAAATGTTAATCATAACCAGTAATCAAAAGCAATTTTCTATATTACTGGGCTTGGGATTTTAAAAAATATAACTTCAACACAGAATATTCAAAAGTAAACGAACTCCTTTGAAGATTTATCAGTTTGAGAAAATTTTTAAGTTAGAAACCTTTAACTTTTACTAATGAGAATATTCACGAAGACTAATTTCTTAATGCTATTTATTACATGTGACTCATGCAATTCTTTACTTGTGAGTTCTTCCTTTTTATTTATGTCTTTTTCTTCCCCAATTATTGATAGTTTCATTTAAAAATTTGGAAAGGTAGGGAAATTTGGCTAACCTAGGAAAGAATGGGGAAGCAGAAGCCATAGCTGGGACATCTGAATCTTAATCTACCATCCTCCAGCAATTACTACTCATTTCCTAAAGTCTCAAGTCCCTTTACTCCAGCATAGTAATGTGCCCAAAATTACACAAAGGTGTTTTTAACAAAGAGGATAAGGATTTCTATTTCTACCTTTTGTTGAAAATTCTTCAAAATTCTATCATGTACCAATATGAGTAGGAAATGGTTTTGATTAAAATACGACTCTATGAATGTCAGTATATTTAATAAAAGTACTCACGAGTGCAAAATGGCTTATAAAAGGGTGAGCCAGATTGGTGTTTTTCAAATTGTGTTATAGGCATCTTGTTCAGAAGCCACTGAGGACCTTGGGGGTGAGCAGGCAGAACCGTGGGATCCTTCACCCCATCCTCTTGTACCACAGCTACTCCATTTTATTTTACATATTGAACTTTAACATGCTCCTTTTGAACAGTCCAATGAATTTCAAGGGTCTCTCCTGGTATTTTATGATGGTATGACTGAATATTTTTATATTTATATCAAACATATTTATATGTAGATTGTCCTTTATTTTCTTATCTCCAGCTGACAAAATCCACTGGATTCATAGATCTTTCTCAGTGAGCATAGCAATTCACTTGTAGCAGTAATAATCTATTTAGTTGTTGCATGTTTTCCCCCAGGTGAACCTGCATACCTGCTTCATCTACAGTATAAGACGACTCCCTCCACAGCAGTGTTTACAGAAGAGCATCTATGTTGGAAACATTTTTGTTTTAAGAAGAGATTCATTTTTGTGTTGACTGTCTATACTAAAACCCTCGATTCAAACTGGACAGCTGCTCAGAATTCCAGATGTGACATTTTTTCTGCCTTTATGTACTCTCCTTCACACAAAACAATAAAATTTTGACCTCTGGCTAAATTCTTAAAAGCTAGTGACACCCCCTGACTTCTGCCTCAGTCCCTATTTGTCAGTCATAAATTTTCCAGCATTCTCTGGTTTGTCTGACTTGCTTAAAACCCAGATTCTATAATCTCCAGTTTGTAGATCTTAAGCCTCAACTGTCTAGATGTTCCTATCTCAGCCTCCAATGGGTAGTCCCAGCCCTGTGGCTGCCCATTTTTGTTTATTACAAGGTTGGGCATATGTACCTTTGGTCCAAAGGAAGGAGGACCAGGCAACTGGCGTAGCCCCAAATCACTGCTCAAGGGATTCCCCTCAGGAATGGAGGTGTTCTGGAACCTCAAATGCCCCCAAGGAGCCACTCCTCATGTGGTTTCTGGCTGAGCTGGGCAGTAAAAACCTTAAGGAAGTAGGAAGGAAACATAAAAAGGAATGGGAAAAAGAGGCAGTGGGATAAATTAGTACTTCTATACAATTGCACCTATCCCAGTTGCTGGCAATTAGGCACTATTTTCTATTTTGTTTAGTCACAAACAAGGCACATTCTAGTTTAAGCAACAGTCATTCTTAACAGAAGAACCTTGTTACAGTAGACACTCCTATCTAGATCCCTTGGTGCCCAGCCATGGACATCAACTATACTCCTGAACTCCTGAAGGTCTTGGTAGAAGTCATAATTGTGATTTTAAAGATGAAGGGAATTACATTGGGAAAAAAGATTTTCCTTCCTTTTCTCAAAAGCAGGGCATATAATATTGATATGATTAATGATAGATCTTTAAGTTACTTTTTATATTAATATTTAGTCATTATCATATGAAAAAAATCTCAAGGTTGAATTTACTCTTTATAAAAACATCTACTTTTATGAGTGTTTTATTTTTTGAATATCTAATGTGGAAAATAATGTAAAAGGGACTGAATTAGGTGGTATATTCTCTTTAAAATTATCTGATTTCTATAGTGAGAATTCATAAGTGCATGTGTTTCTTTTTAACCTTTATATTCAAATTCTTTGCATATTTAAAAGTAGAAATTAATCATTTCCACATATATTTACTTCTGTACTGCATACCTTACAAAACATTTTTTTAAGACCAAATTCAAAGGATACAATAACATGTCGATCAGATGGGTTTCGCTGACGTGTTCTTTCTAACTGAGTTAACTGCTTAGCTTCTCGATTCCTTGCTGTTAATGTTGCTTTGAGGTCATCCTGTAAATAGGCATTTTTTTGTTAATAAAAATCTGTGATTTAAGAAATAAAATGCACTCTGATTTAAGAATGGGAGAAATGGTCCTTGTTTGATCCAGGCATCGTTACCAAAAGAATTATTACTACTGCATAATTAGTGTGTATCTTTGTGTGTGAGAGTGTGCACATGTGTGGTTCTTTAGTATCCCCTCAAAATAATGACACAGACAAGATAATTTCAATGTAAAACTATAACCACATAAATATAAATATGTATGTAAAATTTTGATTGTGGTAGTAGTTACATATATATATACACATTTGCCAAAACTCAATGAATACTTAAAATGGGAGAATTTTATTACATGTAAATTATACCTCGGTAAAGTTGATTTAAAAAACAGAACTGTGGGGATGTAATGTATAGCACGGTGATTGATTAATAGTACTATATTGCATATTTGAAAGTTGCTAAGAGAGTAGATCTTAAAATCTCTCATCACAAAAAATATTTTTGTAACTATGGATGGTGAAGGATATTAACTAGACTTATTTTGGAGATCATTTCGCAATATATACAAATATTGAATCATTATGTTGTATACTTGAAACTAATTTGTCAATTATACCTCAATAAGAAAATAAAACTTCGTCACATTCATTTTTAGTCCACATGTTATTGGCTGCTTTGAAACAAAAGTATAAACTTATATTTAGTAAAATAATTTCTATTCGTATATTTTTAAAGACTATAAATATTAAATATTTTAAAGTTTCCATAATAAAAAATGCTACATGTTGCTACAGTAGTATATTTAGTAAGCTCACTAAAAATATTTCATTATTCTCAAAGTTCTAAGAAATGACACTTCAGAGTGTGTAAAAAGTGACTAAATACTACTTTGTACTTTTTATTAAAAGGACAACTATTGGAAGCCTTATCCTCTTCACCAGAATAGTAAAAAAATAATGAATTTACTTACCCGTTTCATTTTTACAATGGTTCCATAAGCTTTCAATGGTTCAACTACTTTGGCTTCAAGTCTTTCAACCTATTGAAAATTATTATAAAATATAACTGAAAAGAAACAGACATATCGAAATTTTAATTCTGAACTAAAACCTGTGCTTTTTAACCTGAACATAATTACTACACAGATTAATTTAAAAAATTTTAAATTAAAGTGTTATAGTTCAATTTATCTTCATAAAGAATAATAACCCGAAATTGAAAAGACTCAGAATCCAACCTCAAACACATTCAAAACCGTTAAGCTGTATATTAAATATAAAAGCAGAAAAGCACCTGGTGTGCAATATGACAAGAAAACGTCTCAGGTTTCCAAGGAGCTCATCCTTGTCACACCATCATGTTTCTACCTCAAAGTAGTAGCTTTTGGGTAAGCTTTAAGACATCTCAAATTTCAGTACAGCTACCACTTTCAGTGTGTTTAGCACGGTGTTGGATACTTTACATACATCACCTCCAAAATGTAATAATAGCCCAGCTTTCCAGATAGGAACATCAAAGCTGAAAGATTCAGCATATTAGAAATATTTAAAGTAACACAATCCTCGAAAGCAGGAAAGCTTAATACCATTGATTAGCTGTAATTTTTTTTTCTGAGAAGCCATTCATTAATTAGAAAATGATAAATGGTTTCAAGTGTTGCTTTGCTGTCAAGCTGTATGACTGATCTCTATTGAGAATTAACCAGATTTAAAAAACATTTTATCACATTTTAGGCAATTTTTTTACTAATAGAACTAGTAAAAGGCACTGAGGAAACGAATTTTTTTAAAGGCAAGTATATAGCAAAAGAAAAATAATTCTTGGACATTAAAATTTTCTTTTTCAAAATAGGTAATACAAGATGACACATATTTAACTGTTTAAAATGAACATATATTATTTTTGGAGCAGGAAAAAGCTTGATGATACATGTTTCTGAGAACATTTGATGATACAATCAGTGAATGCATTTCATATTGATTTTTCTTTAGCTTTTATAAGTAAAATGCATATCAATGTTTCATTTTAAAAGATTTTAGAAAAACAAAGAAAATCAACTTCTCACTGAGCATTTAAATATAAGGAACCCTAAAATCAAAACCATGAATATTCAGGATAGGTTAGTTGATATCATGTCAAATAATCCATACACTGATTCTTCAGTGTATGGATTACTCGAGTCTCATTTCTGTTCTCCTTTTTGTTGCCTACCTTTTGTTCATTGTTCATTAGCATCTCCACCATTTGGTAAGCAAGGGAAATAAAAAGGAGAATAAATCTAAATCAATTTACTTTGCTATTTGATAAATAGCATAAAGGTTTTCTAGAAAGGGGGACTGAAATTATTAGCTAACATGGGATTTTAGGGTTATCTGTGAATATAAATTATTTTTGAAATAGTAAGTACCCAGTTATGTATAACTGTTATTACAGAAAAAATATGTCAACATTTTCCCCAAAACTACCCCCCAAATGTAAATGAATAACAATTATAGGTTCAAAGATCATTATACCCTTTTTTTTTTTTTTTTTTGATAATTGAAATTTCTGTATTAGGCTTTAAAAAACCACTGAAAGCACTGATAAGTGCCAAAGAAGCGATGCAGCTCTAATTGGGCAACTTCTGACACATTAACCTGTACCTTGAAACCTAAAATTAACATAACTGAAAGTGTTTATGAGGTACTACAGGAAAAAGTAGGCTTTTAGAAAGAAAACAATTACAACCCCAGCTTCTCACCTTCCCCCGACCCAGCAGAAATCTCCCCAGTCTCACTACTGGTTTGCATCTATGATATAAATCAGTGCTTTTTTTTCCCCCAGTGAAACTTTCCAGAGCATGGAAGCAGCGAAGATTTCTTGTCCATTCATTATTTATTCACTCATATTACCATTCCCAACATCTTCCATTTCCAGACATACTTTAAAATATACTTACATGCACATAAAACACATGCTCCTTTTCTTCCCCGTGGGCACTTTGTTTACACCCACTGTAAATAGCCACTCCTTGGCCCAAAAGTGGCAAATGAAATGGGGAAATTTAGGATTTCAAGATACCTTAAAATTTAGTTTGAAAACGGTAAAATCACAAGAAGCTTCAAAAAATCTGGTAAAATCACAGACTCACACAATGTTACAGACATAAGGGAGGCTTATCATCAAGTGTGTGTTTACCACTGCAGATTAAAAGTGAGTCTTCAGGGTTTCTCCATCCACTACTTCAGGACTCATTCATAACAATGACGCTGTGACCTCACTCCATACCTCTGCTTGTCGATAGTCCTGAAGTTTGGCAAACTCATCAGCAAAGTTTTTCAGGCCCTGCTTTAAATTTGGGGTCTCCGTAGAGGCATACACGTTGATTTCATTCACCAGGAGGTCCGCTTTGTCTCGCAGTCTGGCAGTTTTCCGCACATAAGCAGCAAAGATTTGGCACAGTTCTCCAAAATGCTTCTCCACATTTGTGACAGCATCTTGCAGTTGTCTGGTTTGAGCGTCCCTAGAGAAAAAAGTGACGCAGAAAATAACTCATTCTCATTAGGGACGAAATGGCTTCATCTTCATGTTAATTTGACATGCACACACTCTCGGGGCACTTGGCGGCTTCTCATGAGGCAGAGTCCCCTCTAGTTTCCCATTCTGGGCCTGGCCTTAATATCCCAACAGTGTAGGCGCTGGAAGAGGCCCGGCTCCCGCCGCCACAGAGCGGCGGGGTGGCGGCTACTAGGGCTGCTCAGCCTGGGCACCCGGCTGCTTCCCGGGCGTCTACAGCGCCCGGGACAGTGCGGGGACTGAGTACAACTGGCCCGGCCCCGGCTTCCGGGGCTTGGTGCAGCACGGCGAAGCAGGCCCCAGAGCGCGGCGGGGAGGGCCGGGCCGCCGGCTAGGGATCGGAACCCGGCGCAGAGGCCTCACGGAGAGAGGCGCCGCTTCCCCCCACCGTGCCCTCGCGTGTGCGGCACCTCGGGCAGCTGGGACCCCGGGGCTGTTACCGGTTTTCCAAGCTTCGCCTCAACATCTTAGTTCGCGCACCGCCGGGCCCCTCGACTGGGGTCCAACGACGGGCTCCGATGCGCCCGCGCTTGCGCTGGGGCGCGCGCAGACGCCGCCGGATCCCGAGAGCCCGCGCCGCGCGCCGCCGCGCCTTCCCGTCATTTCTACGGCAAAGCGGCGCGCGTCCCCGCGGCCAATACCCGAGTCAGCGACCCCGGGGCGACAGGAGGGACCAGCGGCTAGGCCCAGCCGGGTGCCGCGGCGCCTTCCCGCCCGCGCTCTAGCCCGCTTCGTGTATCTGCACTTCGCGGACGCGGATGCCTACTGCTGGGCCTTTCATCCTCCTGCAGAGTCCCGCCGACCCAGCGCCGGTCTCCGGTCCGTCGGGCTGGACTGTGAACAAAGGAGGAAAATTTCAAGCCAATCCGCCAGTCACTAGGAGGGAAACGCAAAACTAAAGGCCAACGGGGTCCTTATACTGCTTATGCGACGTTTGGTCTTAGAGTTTATGCTCAACTTGTCTGATTACCCGTGTTGAATCTGAAAATATGGGTTCTTGGAAGCTTTGGAAGGAGAAGTGCTTACCGCCTCATCTTTAACTTTTCATTTATTTGACAAATATTTATTGATTTCCTATTTTGTGGAAAAGATTGTGTTGGACACTGGGAATAATTCAAAGATAAGAAGAAGGCACCACCACCCAGAAGGGCCTGAGGATTTGACGAGGAAACGGACACTTAAGCTGTAACAGTACCCTGAGATAAACAGACTTCTCTTTACCTTTGGATACTCATGTCCTTTCTGCCCTCTGGGCCTTCATTTATGCTGCTCTTCCAAGTAAACACTTTTAGGACTAAATTCAAGCTCTTTCTCTCTCAAGAAACCTCCCGCGACAACTCTCACACTTCCCTCTTCCAGAGAGTGATAGGGCCCCTTTCTCTGCGGTATATTGTTGATTTTGTACTGTCTCCTGTAGTAGACTAGACTTTGAACTCTTGGAGGCAGAGGAAATTTAATTTCGGTCTTGTATTCCTCAACACCTTGTACTGACAGAACTTTGTTTTGGACAAATGTGTATGTCTCTAGTCCTTTGTTACCTCTCTTATAGAAGGCCTCTTAATCTCTCATGTTACAATGTACACCTCTCTTCTCCGCTTTCATTCATTTAGCAAGTTATCTATTGAAGGCCTGCTGTAGTCCAGATATGCCAGGCTCTGAGCATAGAGTGGTAATTTAACATGAGAAGAGTCTTCGCCCTTAATAGAGCTCACAGTCTCTTGGAGGAATAGACACTAATCAAACAACCACATGCAAAATTGCAATTTAGGAATGTGCTACTGCATCAGCTTTTGCTGTGTAGCAGACCACCACAAAATCTTGTGATTTACAACAATTTCCTAATTCAGGATTCTACGTATGGGCTTAGGTGGCTCTACTTTGGGTCAGCTCAGCTGGGTTCTTTTTTATCTTTCTGGTCAGCTGGGTGGTCTGCTGGTCGCTGGATGAGCTGGGACGGCCTCACTCACAGAGGCTACAGAGGCAACGTATTTTGCAACATATCGGGTACTGAAGAAAGGCACATGTCACCAAGAGAAGGCACATGTGCTTAATACAGAAGTTTGGTTTGAACTGTGTAATCGGAGAAATGTCACGTTCTTAAAATGTCACTTTCCTTAAGAAAGTGACATTTGAGGCTGAGATCCAAAGATTGGGAAGAGGTTAACTGCGTGAACAGAGAGGGAAAAACAGTCCAGAGAGAGGGACAATGTAGGCAAATTGCCCTCCCCCACAGCCCCATTCTTAGTTCTACCCAACTTTCATGCCTTAGAAAATGGTATCACCCTCCAGCTGATTGTTCAAAAACCTAGGAGTTATTTTTTCTTTTCCGCAGGTACACTGGCAATTCCTGTTTGTTGTGCCTCCAAAACTTATCCTTAATCATTCTTTATTTCTTCTACATTACTGTAATCCAAGCTACTATCATCATTCACCTTTATTACAAACCTTATTGATCTATGTCCATAGTTACATACTGCAACGCCATATCAAAAATGTAGATCAGATCATGCCACCTCTCAAAGCCTCTGTTGATTGGTCTTTGAAATGGAATCCTAAACATTAAGATATTTGGAGGTAGGGCCTTTGGAAGGTACTTAGGTCACGAGAATGGAACCATCATGGATAGAATTAATGTTCTTATAAAAAGAGACCCTAGAGAGCTCCCTTGCCATGTTACAATAAGAATATAACCATCAATGAGGAAGAGGCTCTTACCAAACACCAAATTTGCCAGCGTCATAATCTTGGACTTCACAGCCTCCAGAACTTTGAGAAATAACTTTCTGTTTTCCATAAGCCACCCAGTTTATGGTGTTTTTGTTAATAGCAACACAAATGAATTACGACAGACCCCCAGTATACTTAAATAAAAATTTAAATCCTTACTCTGGCTGTGAAGGCTCTGTCTCATTCTTTCCTACCCGTCTACTTCTCTCATTGCTACACTGTGCTATAGCTACAATATCTTTCTGTTCCTAGCATATATCAATCTCATTTTGGAGTTAGTTTTGTGTTTACTATTTTCTTTGCCTAGAATATGTCTTCTTCAGATTGTCATATGGCTAATTCTTTCTTATTACATAGAGTTCTGCTTAAAAGGCTGTATGTCAGAGTGAGACTTTCTCCAATTACCTACTTATTACCATATCATACTGTTTTGTTTCCTCTGAAGCACATGTCAGTCACACTCTGAAATTAAACTGTTTATAAGCTATTTCTGTCTCCCATGACTAGAATATATTCTCCATGAAACCCGATATTTGCTATCTTGTTCCCATTATATTCCTCATACCACCATAGTCTTTGACTCACAATAGGAACTCAGTAAGTAGTTGAGTTTATCAGTGAATAAATGGGAGTGAGTGAGCAAAAATCCCGTGACAGAGGAAGCATGGCATATGTGAAGAAATAGAAAAAACCAATGAGGCTCGAGTGGAGGAGGTAGGCATCATGATATGTGATTGTGTGATACAGTTTGAGGGGTAGATAGGGGCCAGGTTATGTAGGGCATTTTAGCCATGCTAAGGAGTTTGGTCCTTGTTATTAGATAAGCAGAATGAATAGAAACAAAATTATATATATATATAGTATGTGCTTAATATATATTATATATTATATGTGTACAGTTTTATTATAAAAATCGGTTCATGTGATTATAGAGGCTAAGTCTCAATATATGCAGTCAATAAGCTAGAGACCCAGGAAAGCTGATGGAATGAATTCCGATCCAAGAGCTGACAGGTTCAAGACTCAAGAAGAACTGATATTTCTGGCTGATTCTGAAGGCTGGAAAGAAAAAAAAGGAAAAAGAAAAAAAGAAAAAAAATCACAGCTTACACAATAGGGCAGGAGGAGTTCCCTCTTCCTCAGCCTTTTTGTTCTGGTCAGCTCTTCAGCTGACTGTATGAGGCCCTACCACTTTAGGGAGGGCAATCTGTTTAACTCAGTCTACCAATTCAAATAATAATCTCATCTGGAAACACCTCACAAACACACTCAGAATAATGTTTGACCAAATGTCTGGGCATCCAGTGGTCCAGTCAAGTGACACAAATTAAACATCATAGCCCTTATCTTAGTATCAATGTGAAAGTATTGATGTATTAGAGCAAGAACTACATTATTCATCATGTAACTTAAATCTTTAGCAAATGTCTCAAGTATAGACTAGTAATTGTTGAACAAATATTAATCGAATTGAACTCTTTCAATCTCAACCCAATATATGGAATGGACGTGTTCTAGGAACCCTTCTCCTGAGATCTGGGCTCTTTGATCTTACAACAGATATTTCATAACGTGCATGAGCACAGCCGTTCTTGTCTTTACTGCTTGGAGGCACTTTCTTTTTTATAGGGTATGCTTTCTCCTGGTCACATCATTTCAAAGAAGAGGAGCTGGGCATGGGGAAGCCAAGTGCGTTGGCCAAGGTCACATAATGAGATAGTAGCAGAGCTGGAACTAAATCCTTTGTCTTCCCTCTCCAATGCTCTTCCCACTGCATAAGGATCAACATCTCTCTCTCTCTCTCTCATACACACACACGCACACACACACACACACTCTCTCTCTCTCTCTCTCACTCTTATTATGATTTTTTGCAAAGTTCTTAAATATAAACATAAATAAATTATTTTAAGTAGTGGATGAGTGCCATTCCTTATTTGGAATAAGGAGAGTATGTGTCCATGATTGGTCAGTCATTGGGTGTAGTATTCCAAAATCTCGGGAATTATTGTTCCAGGTTATAAGATGTATAACCTGATTTTTCAGTGACTTTTCTTAAATACTGCTTTTTTAACTGACTTTTCTTAAACTACTATATGATATATATATATTTATTGTAAAATAGTACAAACTTATTTTTGCATCACATTAAATGAATTCCAATTTATTTAGGGTGGTTTAAGAGAGGTTCAGTAGAAGCAAAGAGTTACATTAACTTTACTCACTCATTTATTCAGCACTACTTACTGAGAAATTGTCAAGTACTAGGTGTTGGGTTCACCATTCTTTAACCCGAGTGCTTTGAGTAGTGTGGAAACAAATATACAAGTGAATCATTTTCTGAAAAAATTTTCCGGTCTTATTTGGAACTTTAGAGGTAATGATGTAATTTAAGTCAGATTATTTTATTTAAATTATGTCATTATTTTGTCAATTGTAGCTTCCTCCTCCCGTCTCCCTTTGTCTCATTTTGGAAATGAAAGTTGTTAAGTGAACAACCATAATGTATTTATTTACTATTGATTATGCCTAAACAATGTAACTTCAAATGCAGCTGTTCTAGGTTAAGAAGCTTAAGTAAATTATTTTAATGCTGATAATAGAAATAAAACCTCCCTCCAGCTAAAGATTTAGTTTTTTGCTTGGTTTTGTTTAGATTTTTTCTCTTTATAGATTCAGAATTTGAAGGAATGTAGGGACTCCCTCTAGTAGTGAATTTAGTAGGTAAAATTTGGTTAAGCACTAGAAGCCAAGGGGAGAGAATGAAACTGCCCCAAACTCCTATATTTATGACTAGTTTTTAAGTAGAAATCGTGTATAAACTGGTTTTCTTCTTATTGTATCAAGGAGGCAATATCATTAGGTGATAAAGCATATGGCTTTGGTGGGCTCTGAGATCTCATATTTGAATTTAAAATCTGGCTCCATCATTCTCACAAAGGGTAGCATGCATCAGAATCACCTGAAGGGCATGTTAAAACACAGCTCTCTAGGCCCCAGCCTCAGAGTTTCTGATTCAGGAAGTCTAGAGTGAGAACTAAGAATACGCATTTATAATTGTCAGATGATACTAATGCTATAATTGTCAGATGATACTAATTGTCCAGGGACCACACTTTGAGAAGCACTGTCCTTGACTCCTAGAGTGATGAAACTAAGCCTTATATTCTTCAGTTTAGCCATAGGGTTGTTGTGAGGATTAAATGAAACAGTGGATGTTACATGCTTAGCATGGTATCTAACATAGTAAGTGCTCCACAAAAGTTAGCTCCTATTAATATCATATATCTTACACAGAAGCATAGTCAGCGTTTTCTAATTTGAAAAATTCAAAAAATAAAGTAGAACTTTTTATTAATATTGTTGTTAATATTGTTAGCTAAGTTATATCAGATATTTTATTTATGATCAGATCTTTGTGCTTGACATTGTTCTAAGCACTATTAATATATCTATTAGCATTATTAATACATTAATCTTTTTGCATATTGCTTTGAAAGATTGATACAAACCAAACCAAAACAAAAGACCCACACACACACTGAGGCAGGGATGTCAAAGGGAGACAGGGGCCAATTAAAAGAGCTCCCAATGTCCAAAGTTGGGACAATTTGAGCAACAAAATAAAGTAGTAATGGATTATAACCCAAAGTAAAAATAAATATCCCTATGTTCCTGCTCAGATCAATAAACAAATGAGTAAATAAATAAATAAATAAGAAAAATCTATGCAGAAAACTCCAAATAATTTATGTACATACTCTGCCCTCGAAGAGGTGGAACATAGCTACTTACTCCTTAAGCGTGGGCAGCACATAGGGACTTCCTTCCAAAGAAAAGGAAAAAAAGAATAACTTTATAGTGGAGAAACATGACAAACATCACCTCAGCCAGGTGATTAAGGTCAGTATTAACATTTATAAGTCATGTTACTACTATGTACCCTTTATGTGATATAATTAAAATGGTACCTTACATTCTTCGGAATCCATAACCCCAGTGTAACAATGAGAAACACATCAGATAAATCCTAGTACAGGGACATTTTACAAAATACCTCACCAGTACTCCTTAGAACTATCAAGGTCATCAAAAATAAGGAAAATCCAAGGGGAGCTTAAGGAAACATGACAACTAAGTGACATGGTATTCTGAATGGAGTCCTGGAACATGAAATGGACACTAGGTAAAAACTAAAGAAATCTGAATAAAAAAAGGAAAAAAGTAAAGCAAAGCTCTTTGACTTTTAGAAAAAAAATTGATACATATTCATTATTAAAAATTTCATCAAAACTTGAAAGGCATAATGATAAAAAAAAGCCAATATATTATAAATATACTTATGTTTGTATATAAATACATATGTTTGTATGTAAGAACACATATTTATAGTACTTATAGTAGGCACGAATACATATTTATAAAAATATGATTTTTGTGTGTGTTTTAAAATTAAAATTTTATTTTGGACATTATTTAATTGTTTTACATTATGAAATATATCGAACATACAGAAACTAACACACTGACCCCCACATATTCACTGAGAAGATTTTCCCACATCTGTTTCAGATTTTTTTTGATAAGCAAAAATCCCATATAAGTTAAAGCCGTACCCCTTCATCTTGTTCCCTCTCTCTTTTTTTTCTCGTGATGATCACTGTCCTCAAAGTGGTTGTTTGTATACCATTTTATATGTATGTAATCATTAATGATGTAGTATTTTTTTAATGTTTTTAAACTTTATATAACTGGTATAATATTTTACATTCCTTTTTAAAATTTACTCTTTAACACAATATATTATATTTAGTGCTGTATAAATTTCTATTGTATGAATAAATCACAGTGTTTGCATTCTTTGGCAAATATTGGTTGTTTTCCAATTTTCCTATTACAACATATACTGCAAAGTATATGTACTTAATTTTCTCAAGAATATCAATATAGAAATGGCTTGTCTTTTCATGTTGTTTGCAATAACTTTTGCAGAACAGAAGTTATTAATATTAGGTCTTTAGTTGGAATTTATTTGTGTATATATTATGAAGTTAGGATCTAATTTTATCTTCTTTCATATTGATAACCACTTGTGAAAAATTAATTTTTTTGAATTATTCATTCTCCTCTCTATTCCAACTGATTTTTATTACTACTTCTATCATACACAAAGTTCCCATACTTAGGTTGGCCTGTTTCTAGGCACTCTATTTCATTGACCTATTTGTTTATAACTGGGCCAATCCTAAAGCCTTTAATTACAGATATTCTGAATGGATCAAATTGCTAGAAACCAAGAGAAACTTATTTGTAGATTTGTCAGATAAATTAAGTTGGCCTTAACATGAAAAAATTTTTAATGGATGTAACTGTAGTTTTCTTACTCCATTTTTTGACAGCTTTATTGAGATATAATTTATACACCATAAAATTCACCTTTTTAAATTCAATGCAATTTCGATCATTTATAGTATATTCGCAGAGTTGTGGAACCATCACTACAATCAATTTTAGATCATTCAGCACCCCCAAAGAAACTTCATACATATTAGCAGTTATTTTCCATTTCTCTATCAGTACATTATTCTTTTCATTGCTCGGTAATATTTCATTGTATGAATATACCAATTTGATTTATCTATTCATTAGTTGATAGATGCTTGGGTTATTTCCACTTTTTGGCTATTATGAATAATGCTTCTATGAACAATTGTGCACAAGTTTTTTTGTAGACATATGTTTGCATGTCTCGGGTATATATCTATGAATGGAATTGCTTAATCACACAGTAACACTATGTTTAGTGTTTTCAGGAACTTTCAGACTGTTTTACAAAGCAGCTACACCATTTTACATTCCCACTAGCAGTGTTAGAGGGCTCCAATTTCTCTACATCCTTGCCAACACTAGGTATTTTCTGACTTTGTTGATTCTAGTCATCCTAGTGGAGGTGAAGTGGTATCTTGTAGTGATTTTGATTTCCATTTTCCTGATAGCTAATAATGTTGAGCATCTTTTCCTGTTCTTATTGTCCTCTATATATCTTCTTTGGAGAAATATCCATTTAGATCCTTTACTCATTTTTAAATGGGCTATTTGTTTTTTCATTACTGAGCTATTAGAGTTTTTTTTAATATGTTCTATATACAAATCACTTATCAGATGTATTACTAACAAATTGTATTTCACATTTTATCTGAATAGTTTTTTTCATATGCATTTTTCTTATTGTTTTTCAGTGTTGGTATGAGTTTTTCTGAGTCTTCATATATGTTTTTATTGAGCAGTTGGATTTTTACTTAGTCAATGCATTACAAGTGATTGCAGCCATTGTTCTTTTTGATGTTCAATTATGCAAGAGCTGGCCAGTGAGAGCCCTTCCAGATGGCTCCTGTGTTGGCATATTCCCATTTTTCTTAATATGTCCTAGGTCTGACACAAGATGTACCAGGTTCACCTTGTACGTTTTCTTTTCGACTTGGAATTAGCTATTTCTCCAAGTAACAGCTAGAATCGCTTTAAACTAAAAACTCTAAACTCCTTATTGAAACATTCTCTTGAGATTGTTTTGGAAATTAAACGATACAATATCACAGTCAAAAAGCTGAGTTAGGTAATAGCTCGTTGTGCTCTTATACTTTCTATCTAAAGGAGTGAAAATTCTATAATAGTCTATTTGAGATAATGTGTTGTATTTGTACCAGAGACACTTTAATGCAGTTTAACATATGCTCGGGCTTAACCTAATGAAAAGGAAGAGTAATATTTCTTCAGATCACCAGTTTTTGGAATTACTTTTTATTCTGATAGCAGAATCTAATAAATACAGTGTTCATATAACAAATACTATGGAGTGAAAAATTCAGTCATTTATCAGAATTGTCCAGATCTATATTCTGGATATAACCGAAGCATTTAAATAATTCTCAGAGACATTTACATTTTATCAAATGATGTTATAATATAAAAATTAAATATATATCTTCATTATTAAAAAGTGTACCTCAGACTTTTATTTTCTTTAAAAATTTTCACATATTTATTGCTTTGTTATTACTATAAAAATTATAACAATTTTTTTTAGTTAGCCTGGAATATACAGACCCATTGTTAATCACTCTCTGTCTGATACTTTCTACTTCTCCTTTGTAGCATTAATCACATTGTAAGTAAATACCTGATTGGGTGATGAGTACAGTTGTGCGTCTGTCCTGCTAGCAGGTAGACTGCATGCGCGCAGATATCATGCTGCATCATTTACCATTGCACACCCAGGAGCTAGAACATCGTCTTATATGTAATACATGGCCAACACATTTTTGCTGAACAAATCATATTTGCTAACATTCTTATCTCAAATTTGTAATTTGCCTCTAAAGTTTATGTTTTTAAAATAACAGATAATGACATTTATGTGGTCCATTTTAAATAATTACATATTATGATCCAAATTACCATAATTTGCTTTTATATTTTGAAAGCCCTTTTCAGCTTGAGATCAACTAAATAATCACCTTTTCTCCCCCATAGCTTGTATAAGATTTTATTCTATGTAATTAACTTTTTAATTCTTCTAAAATGTATTTCACTTTAAGTTGTGGGGAAATTGTTATATGGCCAGTATGGCTAATATGGCTAATTAGTCATTTTCTCCAAAACCATTGATTTTATAACATATGCCTTTCTTGACAATTTGGGGCCCCGTGTATTTCTTTTCTCTTATTTGTCTCAAGAAAGGTTCTCTAAAATATGTGCCTAGAAATGGAACCAGAATCCTAAATGGCAAAAGTGTTCTTGATCATATCTTCACCTTTACGTATCGTGCTCCAAAAACATTGAATTTGCCCTGAACAGTGGGAAGAATCACTGAGCTTTTGGCCAAATTCAAACACCCAGCTAGCTCTGTGTTGCCAAGTCAGTCCTAAGGAAACAGTTTCAATTCTTTTTTAAAAAATAATATTTTTATTTTTCAGTTACAGTTGACATACAATATTGTATTAGTGTCAGATGTACAACACAGTGATGAGACATTTATACAACTTAAGAAGTGATCACTCTGATAAATCTACTATCCATCTGACACCATATATAGTTATTATAATGCTACTGACTATATTACCTGTGCTATACTTTACATCTCCATGAATATTCTGTAACTACCAATTTGTACCTCTTAATCCCTTTTTTATCTTCACCCATCACCCCAATCCCCTTCTCATCTGGCAACCATCAAAATGCTCTCTGCATCTATGAATTTGTTTCTGTTTCATTTGTTTGTTTATTTTGTTCTTTAGATTCCACATATAAGTGTCTGACTTATTTCACTCAGTATAACACCCTCTAGGTCCATTCATGTTGTTGCAGGTGAGAAGATTTCATTTTTTTTATGGCTGAGTAATGATTCATTGTTTATGTGTACCATATCTTCTTTATCTATTTATCTATTGATAAATCTATTTTGTCTATCTATTGGACACTTAGGTTGCTTCTATATCTTGGCTATTGTAAATAATGCAGCAATGAACATAGAGAAGCATTTGTCTTTTTGAATTAGTGTTTTGGGTTTCCTCAAATAAATACTCCAGAAGTGGAATTACTGGTTCCTTCTTTCTCTCTTGTTTTAAAATCTATTTTGTCTTGTATAAGTATTGCTACCATGGCTTATTTTTGTTTCCATTTTTTCTTTTTTTTAATTTTAGAACTGCCATCTTTAATGAATATTAGATATATACATTTAACCAATATATGGCTGCAGAGGACAAATGACAAATTGTGCAAATATAATGTTTTTAAAGGATATTTTCTATTCATTATAAAGCTTCATATTGAACACTATGACAATTTTTAAAAAATATGTGATGACAGAAAGAAATCTAACTATGGGAGGTGAACACGCAATGTAAATATATATATATATATGCCTTACTGTTAAAGTGTACAGCTGAAATGTATTGGATTTCGTTAACAAATGTCACCATAAAAAAAAATTAATTAATTAAAAAAATTTTTAGAACCATGAAACAAATGTGCTGTCTTCTTAAAATTAATAACCGACTAGTTATTTTTGAAGCTAGATTTGGGGGAAGATGGTGAGGGCGTCTCCATTTCTTCTTTGAACTTTATCTACACTTTTATAATATTTGGATATTTATAATGAGAAACTATTGCTTTTTTAATTTAAAAAATAATAACAGTAAATAGTCAAAAAACATGGATAGCTAGGACTGTCTGAACCTTTTATCTTTTTTAAGTGAGTATGTTTGTGAACTTACTCATATGAAGGTATCACTGTGGCAACTTCAGCGTCACAGCAAACTTCAGAGTGAAAGTTCTGAGATTCCAGTTTATATCAAAATTGGCTACACAAATTAATACATCAAGTCAAATAAAAGCATAGATACTTAAACCTCATCTCATTTACCCATTTCCCTCTTCTATTCCTGAGGGGAATCATAGGTGAATATCACCACATCTAAGAATTACGTGCAATTTTTATTACATGAAAAATACAATGAGAAAAGTATTGGCCTTAGAGCCAAAAGTTTTAGCCTGCATCTTAACCTGTAAAATAAAGATAACAATACTTACTCTTGCTACCTCACTGACCTATACAAAGTAAATTATTATTATTCAAATAAAATTGTAAAGATAGCAATGACAGTGAACCTATACATTAAAGAAATATATTGGTCTGGATTCAATGTCTGAAGTTCAAAGTTGCACATTAATTTCTTTTTATTAATTTTAAAAAATTTATTTAAAAAATTTTTATGCTAACATTGGTTAACAAAATCCAATAAGTTTCAGCTGTACATTTAACAGTAAGACATATATCTATATCTATCTATCTATCTATCTATCTATCTATCTATCTATCTATCTATCTATCTATACACACACACATTGTATGTTCACCTCCAATAGTTAGATTTCTTTCTGTCACCATATATTTGACTTTTATTATCCCATCTATCTCCCTCCTGCCCTCTGGTAACCACTAGTCTATTGTTCATGTCCATGAGGCTCTGTTTGTTTGTCCTGTTCATTTGTTGCCTTTAGGTTTATATCTCACATATAAATGATATCATGTGATTTTCAACTTTTTCTGTCTGGTTATTTCACTTAGCATGATTATCTCAAGGTCCATCCATGTTGTCGCAAATGGCAGTACTTCATCTCTTCTTATGGTTGAGTGATATTCCATTGTATAGATGTGCCACACCTTCTTTAGCCAATCATCTATCATAGGTCACTTTGGTTGCTTCCATGTCCTGGCCACTGAGAAAAATGCTGCTATGAACATCGGTGTGCAAACATCTTTTTGGATATGGGTTTTCAAGTCTTTTGGAGTAAATATCCAGTAGAGGGATTGCTGGATCATATAGTAGATGAATTCTTAGTTTGTTGAGGAAACTCCATACTGTTTTCCATAGTGGCTGTCCAATTTGCAGTCCCACCAGCAGCGTAGGAGGGTTTCTTTTTCGCCGCATCCTCTTCAGCATTTGTTATTACTTGTTCTGTTGATTATAGCTATTCTAACAGGTGTGAGATGGTATCTCATTGTGGTTTTAATTGGCATTTTCCTAATAGCTAGCAATGTTCAGCATCTTTTCATGTATTTGTTTGCCATTTATATGTCCTCTAGGGAGAAGTGTCTGTTCAGGTCCTCTGTCCATTTTTTGACTGGATTGTATTTTATTTTGTTGTTATGGAGTTGTACGAGTTCTTTGTATATTTTAGATATTAGGCCTTTATCGGAGGCGTTGCTTGCAAATATATTTTCCCATTCAGATGGTTGTCTCTTTCCCTTGTTGACGGTTCCTTTTGCTGAGCAGAAGCTTTTTAGTTTGATGTAGTCTCATCATTTATTTTTGCTTTTACTTTCCTTGCTTTTGAGGTCAAATTCAAAAAATCCTCTTTAAGTCCAAGGTCCTTAAGTTTAGTGCCTATGTTTTCTTCTATGCATTTTATTATTTCAGATCTTATATTCAGGTCTTTAATCCACTTCGAGTTAATTTTGGTGTGTGGCGATAGACAACAGTCTAGTTTTATCTTTTGCAGGTGGCCTTCTAATTTTCCCAGCACCATTTATTGAACAGGCTTTCCTTTCTCCACTGTATGTTTTTGGCTTTTTTTGTGAAAAATTATTTACCTGTATAAATATGGGTTTACTTCTGGACTCTCAATTCTGTTGCACTAGTCCGTGTGTTTGTTTTTCTGCCAATACTATGCTGTTTTGGTTACTGTCACTTTGTAGTATAATTTGAAGTGGGGCAGAGTGATGCCTCCAGCCTCATTCTTTTTTCTCAGAATAGCTTTGGTGATTTGGGGGTCTTTTGTGCTTCCATATAAATGTGATGATTTTTTTGTTCTATTTCTTTAAAAAATGCTGATGGGATTTTGATGGGGATTGTATTAAATCTATATAATGCTTTAGGTAATATGCTCATTTTGACTACATTGATTCTTCCAATCCAAGAACATGGAATATTTTTCTATTTCTTTGTATCTTCTTTGATTTCTTTTAATAGGATCTTGTAGTTTTTATTATATAGGTCCTTCACATATTTTGTTAGATTTATTTCTAGGTATTTTATTTTTGTTGCAATTCCAAAAGAAATTATTTTTTTCCATTTCTTTTTCTGACACTTTGTTATTGATGTATAGGAACGCTATGGAATTTTGAATGTTGGTTTTGTATCCAGAGACTTTACTGTATTTGCTTATTGTTCCTAGTAGTGTTCTTGTGGGGTCTTTAGGGTTTTCTATGTAGAGAATCATGGCATCCACAAATAGTGGGTTTGGCATTTTTATTCCCTATTTGGATGCCTTTTATATCTTTCTCTTGCCTGACTACATTCACTAGGATCTCCAATGTTATATTGAATAACAGCGACAATAGTGGACAGTCTTGCCTTGTTCCTGATCTTAGAGGGAAGGAAGGTTTTTAGTTTTTCACCATTAAGTATAATGTTGCTTGTGGGTTTGTCATACATGGCCTTTATTATGTTAAGCTACTTTCCTTCTATATTGATTTTGTGAAGTGTTTTGATCATAAATGGATGCTGTATCTTGTCAAAGACTTTTTCTGCATCTATTGATATGATCATATGATTCTTATTTTTAAATTTGTTTATGTGGCGTATCACATTAATCGATTTGCGTATGTTGAACCATCTCTGTGTCCCTGGGATGAAGCCCACTTGATCGTGGTGTATAATCTTTTTAATATGTTGCTGTATTTGGTTCATTAGTATCCTATTTAGAATTTTTGCATCTGTGTTCATGAGAGATATTGGTCTGTAGTGTGTGTGTGTGTGTGTGTGTGTGTGTGTGTGTGTGTGTGTGATCTTTACCAGGTTTTGGTATCAAGGTAATATTGGCCTCATAAAATGAGTTGGGAAGCATTGCCTCCTCTTTGATTTTTTTGGAAGAGTTTGCTTGTTTTGGCTATCTCTGTGTCCCCATATGTGGTCAGTTCTTGAGAATATTGCATGTGCACTAGAGAAGAATGTATAAGCAGCTGTTTTGGGATGAAAGGCTCTGTAAATGTCAATTATGTCCCCTTGTTCTAATGTGTCATTTAAGGATATTATTTCCTTATTGCTTTTCTCTTTAGATGATCTGTCTATATCCGACAGTGGGGTATTTAGGTCTCCTACTACGATAGTGTTTTGGTCTATTTCTCCCTTCAGTTCTGTTAGTAATTGCTTTATATATTTTGGGGTTCCCTGATGGGGAGCATAGATATTAATAAGTGTTATGTCTTCTTGGTGCATTATTTCAATTATCATTATGAAGTGTCCCTCAGTATCTTTCTTTACCTTTTTTGTTTTGAAGTCTATTTCGTCGATATTAGTACCACTATTCCCGCTTTTCTCTGAATGCCATTTGTTTGAAATATCATTTTCCACCCTTTCACTTTGAGTCTATGTGTGTCTTTGGAACTGAGATGTGTCTCCTGGAAGCAGCGTATAATTGGGTTCTGTTTTTTAATCCATTTTGCAACTCTGTGCCTTTTTATTGGTGAGTTCAGTCCATTTACATTTAGGGTGATTATTGAAATATGAGGTCTTCTTATAGCCATTTTATCTTTTGCTTTCTGGTAGCTTGGTGTTTCCATTGCTTCCTTGTCCTTGTATTTCTGTTTTCTTTACTTTGGTTGACTTTTGTGGGTTTTCCTTCTTGTTTTATGTTATATACTTCAGTTCTGAATCTTTGGTGTGTAGTTACAATTACAAACATCTAAAAGATAGTTACATATATACTGTCGTCCATTTTCTTCTGTGTGTGCCTTATCTCCATTCCTCTTTGCAAATTTGGATCTTCAAGTCTTCCCCTTTTCAGTCCTTGTTTTCTCGATTTGTCCCTATGCATGCTGAACATTCATTACTATCTTGCTATAGCAAATCTCTTATTGTTTAAGCTTATAATGCCCTGTGTAAGGGTTGCACTCCTCTGCTTCTATCTGCCTGCTAGTCACCTTACTCCTAATTATATGTATTTTTGTCATTTTGTTTCAGGTGAGCTGACCCCTTTCAGTATTTCCTGGAATGCAGGCCTCGTAGTGGAGAATTCCCTCAAATTTTGTATGTCTGGAAAGGTCTTAATTTCTCCTTCATATCTAAAGGAGAGCTTAGCTGGATACATTATTCTTGGTTGGTAATTCCTTCCATTTAATAGTTTGAATATTTGATTCTACTCCTATCTGTCTTGTAAGGTTTGTGCTGAGAAGTCCGACGATAATCTAATGGGTTTTCCTTAATAGGCCAATGTCTTCTTTTCCCTGACTGTAATGAGAATTCTTTCATTGTCATTGATTTTTGATAATTTTAATACAATGTGTCTTGGTGAAGGCCTTTTTGGGTTGAGATAATTGGGTGTTCTGTTGACTTCTTGAATTCCAAGCTCAGCTCATTCCTTAGATTTGGGAAATTCTCTTGTCTGAAAATGCTTTCTAATCCCTGCTCCTTTTACTCCCCTTTGATAATTCCCATTATTCTTATGTTTCCTCTCCTGATAATATCAGCTTTTTGTATTTCTCTTTCACTATTTTTCATTCTTTAGTTTCTCTCTTATTCCTTCTGATTTATTTCTAGATTTCTGTCTTCGATATTACTGATCCTTTCCTCTATTTGATCGACTCTATTTCCCAAACTTGCTATTTCATTTTTCTCCTCTTGCAGTGTTTCTCCATCTCCAGAAATTCTATTTGGTTCTTTTTGAGTGTTTCAATTTCCTTGCTCTTCTCATCTAGGTGTTTTTACAATTTCTGATATTGTTTATTTTTTTTAGTATTTTTTATTTTTTAAATTGTTTTAACATTTTATTTTTGAAATGACTCATTTTGGAACTCACTGAGTTTTTTCAGAAGTACCATCCTGAATGCTTTGTCATTTAAGTTGCATATTTCTATGTTTGTAAGTTTATTTTCTGGAGATTTTTCTCTTTCTTTCTGAGATGCCTTGTCACCTTGGTTGTTCATGGTGTTTAATGGACTATTTCTCTGCCTGGGCATTAATGGAAGTGTGTTCTGCCTTTTTTTTCCCCCCCAGAATGATTTATTATATAAAGGTCTTACTTTAGCCTGTTGCAAATAAAGTGGTTTTTTTTGGTTTCCAGTAGGTGGCATCTAAGCCTCTTGGATCCCTGCTTTATGTAAAGTCTTAATAATGCCTTTTTTCCCCTTATAGATATTCAATCACACTCACTACCCTCAGTTTCAGTTCCTGTCAGTGTTAGCAACAGTTTTGGTAGTGTTTGCTCAGATTCCCCTGGGACTCTGTGGTGTTCGGTCTTAGAGGATATGGGGAGAGGGGCCCCCTGGGTTGGCGGATAGAGCCTGTGGCTCAGCTTTGGTTTTGCAACCGTGGTTAGTAAAAATCAATTGTTGTTTGTCTGCCATCCTCACTTCTCTGCCATCCTCACTTGTCTGCTTTCTGCCTTGATGCCTGGGCACTGCCACAGGTCACGTGGAGCTCACAACTCTCCCAGGAAGGGCTGTTTCTTTTCCCCTCATCCTTCCTCCTACAGGGAGCTCCGGCTGTGAGAGGCAGCTTCTTTGTTTCTCTCAGTCCACCACCTGACACTTGGGGTTCTGACCTGTGGTAGCTCTTATGCACAGAACCCATGCTCAGATGCGCTGGTGTGCAGTTTGGATTTTTTTTTGAGTTTTAGGTGTTCATCTTATTGTTGTTTCAAAGGAAGAGATCTGGGGACATCTCTCACTTAGCTATGTTTGTAACATCCCCTTGTTTCCATTTTTATGGATTATTTTTTTCCATCTTTTTACTTGCAGTCTCTGTGTGTCTTTTGATCTGAAGTGAGTCTCTTGTAGGCAACATATGTAAAGGTCTTGTTTTCTTATCCATTCAGCTACCTTATCTCTTGGAGCAATTAATCCATTTATATTTAAAGTAATTGTTGATAGATATATAATTATTTCCATTTTATTATTCATATTTTTGATCTTTTTGCCCTTTCTTTTTCTTAAAGAAGTCTCTGTAACTTTTCTTGTAATATCGGTTTGGTGGTGATTAACTCATTTAGCTTATTCTGGTCCAGGAAGTGCTTTATCTGTCCTTTGAGTCTAAATGATACCTTTGCTGGGTAGCGTAATCTTGATCATAGGTCTTTTCTTTTCATCACTCCAAATATGTCATGTCAAACCCTTCTGATCTGCAAAATTTCTGTTAAGAAATCAGCTGACAGTCGTATGGGAGCTCCTTTGCAGGAAATTTTCTTACTGCTTTTAAGGTTATTTTCTTACTGCTTTTAAGATTCTTTCTTTGTCTTTAACTATTGCCATTTTAACTATGATGTGTCTTGTTGCAGGCCTCTGCAATGCTTTGGGTTTATTTTGTTTGGGACTCTCTGTGTTTCCTGGGCTTATATATCTGCTTCCTTTGTCAGGTTAGGGGATTCTTTTTGTCATTATTTCTTCAAATAGGTTTTCAATTTCTTGCTTCTTTTTTCTCCTTCTGGTACTTTATGATGCTAATGTTGGTATGCTTGATGCATGCTTAAACTATCTTTATTTATTTATTTTTTTGGATTCTTTTTTCTTGTTGCTGTTCTGATTGGGTGTTTTCTGCTACCTTGTCTTCCAAATCACTAGTTCGATCCTCTGTTTTATCTAATCTACTGTTGTTCCCTCTAATGTATTCTTCATTTCAGTTGTTTTATTATTCACTTCTGACTGATTCTTTTTTATGTTTTCTATCTCTTTGTTGAAGTTCTTACCGATATCATTAAGCATCCTTATAACCAGTGTTTCGTACTCTGCATCTGGTAGATTGCTTGTCTCCATTTTGTTTAGTTCTTTTTCTGGACCTTTTTTCTATTCTTTCATTTGGTATATGTTTTTTTGTCTTCCCATTTTGGCTGCCTCCCTGTGTTTGTTTCTGTGTATTAGGTAGAGCTGCTGTCTCCCAATCTTTGTAGAGTGGTCTTTTGTAGTAGGTGTCCTGTGGGGCCCAGTGGCACAGCCTCCCTTGTCACCTGAGCTGGGTGCTGCAGGTATGTCCCTTGTGTAGATTGTGTGTGCCTTCCTGGTGTTGTTGAGCCTTGATTGCTGTTTGCACATCAATGAGAGAGACTGACCCTTGGACTGATTGGTTGTGAGAATTGGCCATGACTATAGTGGAGGAGTTGTGCAGGGGCTGACCCTACAGAGCAGTATTCACTATAATGAGGCTCTGGTGCCTGCTGAGTCTGCCTTTTGGGTGTGTCATTTGTGGAGGTGGTTAGGTAGTGGTCTGGTGTGGTCTGAAGCTGGCCACTGTGTGTTGGTTCTAAGGCTTGTTGGAGTCGGGGCTCTAGTGCAGGCCAAGTTCAGCCACTGCCTGTGCCCTGCCCAAGGCCACTTGGTATGAGCTACAAAGTGATCTGTAGATGGTTGCCACTTGTGCTGGGTTTAGAGGTGCCTGGGAGAGGCTAAGGTGTGTACTGAGGCTGGCTGCCTCTAGTGCTAGGCTTGTGGCTGCTAAGCAAGAGGTATGGGGCATGTTGAGGCCAGATACTGCTTGTTTGTGAACCTTTAAGAGAATTTAGGAAAGTCGCGGCATGAGTAAAGAGAGGCTATTTGTATGGAAAAATCACTGGAAGCAGCTTGGGTGGGCCACAATTTGGGAGAGTGGGGAAGGGTTTCAGGGAATCACCAAGGTGGGGCAAATAGTGTTAGCCAAGTTGATGGAGACACAAATGTGGCGCCTGCCTGAGACTGCAAGCTGGATGGTAAGAGGACTCAATAAAGGAACGATGACTTCTGTCGGCACTTCTGTCTCTCCCTGAAGCCAGACAATTCAGTTCTTCCTCATATGTCCCTGGTGCGTTTTGAGCTGCCATCTGGTGTTGGAGCTCTGATCAAGTGAATCCGTCAGTAAGTTCTTGCATGGGCCCTTTAAGAGGATGCCTGGGACTCTAGCAACCCTTTATCTTACTCAGCCACAATCTCTGCTGGTTTTCACAGTCAGAAAATTCTAGAGATTTATCTTCCAGCATTGGAACCCTGGGTTGTAGAGCCTGGTGTGGGTCTGGGACCTCTTGCTCCTCAGGAAGCACCTCTACAGCCAAGATATCCATCCGAATTTATCTATTTCTTTCTATCTATCTATCTATCTATCTATCTATCTATCTATCTATCTATCTATCTATTTATTTATTTATGCCTACAGCACCTGGTATTCCTAGGTGGTCTCTCATCCAAGTACTAACGAGGCCCGACCCTGCTTAGCCTCCGAGATCAGATGAGATCGGGCAAGTTCAGGGTGGTGTGGCTGTAGACTCCATCCTAATTTTTAACTGCCACATATGAGCATGAGTCCAACCCATTTCGTGTCCCCACTTTTCTTACCAGTTTTGAGGTGGCTTCTCCTATATGTCCTTAGTTTTAGCTAGACTTCAGTTGATTCTCAATGATGATGGTGCTATAGTTTAGTTATAATTTTGAGGTGATCATGGGGAAGGTGAGCACAGCATTTACCAATACCGCCATCTTGACTAGAAACTCTTCATTCTATTTAATAGATAATATTCTGGTGTTCTGCTTTGAGAATTACATCAAGCAGCAGGCAACAGCAGGGAAAGTGGCTTAGACAAGATAGAAATTTATTTATTTTTCACATAAAAGATGTACCAAGTTAAGCTGTCCATGGCTTGTACAGAGGCTCCACAAAGTTCTCTGGAATGTAGACTTCTTTCTTTGCGACAATATAGTAGTCTAGCCATCGCATACAGATTTTTGGCTTCCAACAGTTTTGGAAAGGCTCAAGGTCAAAAAAACCTTTCCTAAAGGTCCATCTTCCTTTTAGGGGCTTTAAAAAAAGTCCCAAACAAAAACTTTGGTTTATATATCATTGGCCGAAGGTCAGCACTAGGACTACACTTACCTGAAGGGAAGCTCGGAAATGTGGTTGTTTAGCAGGGAACATGGCTTACTTGAATAACATTGGGATTCTGTTCATAAAGAAGAAAAGAATGAGTCTGTCACGGACCATAGCAGTTTCTGTCATGCCTACTCAGTGGACAGGCTCCTTCTTTATGGACTGCTCTATTGTGCAGGGGTTTTGCATTTACATAGAATTCTTTCCCAAAAGTATCAGAAAGGTGTTCGTACAGATCCTTTTCAATGGTTCCTATGACTTTGATCTCTCTCCTCCATCCAAGGTAAGGTAAGCTCATGGGAACATTATTGGCTAAGTTCAGGCCATTGAACTGTTGGTACAGAATTAAGCCTCTGGCTTAACCCTGAACAGGTCAACTGGAACAGTTTTACACAGGCATGGATAGTTAACTCTTCTAAACTGATATTTCTCTTGACTCACTTTCTAGTCTTCTTATTGCTGTCTTCAATGAGGTGACCCAATGTCAAGCATGTTCCTGTCAATAATTGCTATTTAATCTGTATTTGCAGAATGAATAATGTTTTTCCTTCCTAGTCCATTATGTTTTTTACAATTCACACTGAAGTTTTAGGAATCCCTATGATCACAATTTTTATTTTTATTCGTGGTCTCCAAGAGGCACAGCTAATTCTTCAAGTCCTACTCTGAAATTATAAGTTTTGCCGGCATGAACTAACACTACATATAATAATAGATATATAATCCATGTTTATAATTACAAATGTTGTAGTAGCTACATAAAAAAAGTAAAAAGAAGAGTGAAGTTGATTTTCATAATATATATTATTTAATGAATATATCCAAAGTTTTAGCATTTCAATGTATAAACAATGTAAAAATTATTGAAATATTTTACATTTTTCTCATAATTTCTTAGAAATCTACTGTGTACTTTATAGTCTATCTCATTTTGAGTATTTATATTTCAAAGTGTTCAAAAGTCACATGGCTTGTGGCTGCCATATAGTACAATACTCACAATGTGGTGTGTGTGTTGGACAATGCAGATCTAGAATAACCCTTGGTAATCTATCTTTATGCTTTGCGCTGCTCAGTGCCAGCTGTCAAAGGACAAATGTCCCAATGAAGGGTTTCTTCTCCTACCAGATCTTACTTTGACATAACCTCAAGGTTGTGAGTGCAGCTCTTTATATAGTTCTTTCATAAAATTGAAGAATTTTTAAGAGGAATTAGAAGTATAGTAGTACTTGAAAAAAATATACACACACAACCACTTGCTTCTCATGTTTATATATCAACTAGTCGTGATGTTTTCATAATTAGATCATGAATAATGTCTTTATCTAAATTGATCTCCATGTTCCTTTTTATAGATTGATACATCACAGCATCAGGATAAAATTGTTTACTCCTAGCTTTGAGAGCAGGAAGAGAAGGTAACTTTGATGAAAATGGCATTCAGATTTTAAATTTTTTTATTTCATATCTTGATAGGGAACATGTTTCTTGGCTGCTATAAAAGGCAGAAGGCTTTATTAAGATAACACTTCAAATTAGTGGGTAAAGGTAATGTACTTAATAAATCATCTTGGAACAACAAAACACACATCTGTAGAATTGTAAAATGATGAAATTGAATTCCAACTTTACTTCGATACCAATATAATGCCTTGGGAACTAGTATACTTTATCTCATATGTTGTTGGTGGAGTATAAAATTGGAGGACAATTTGGCAATCTCAATTTAAAGGATATGTTTACACGTCTAGAAATTCATCCAACATATATATTCATACATATGCACAAAGAAATACATAAAATGTAATTTCCTGTAGCGATTATTTTTAATAGCAAAAAATTAGAAAACAGCAAAATAGCTTAATAAGTTATGAAACATCCATACATCAGCCTATTACATATTCCTTTAAAAAAGGGATCTTTCTAATGTCCTGATATAAAATTCACTCTAAGATGTATGGAAAAGAGAGGACAGCAAGACCCAACAGTATATAGATCAGGGGTCAGCAAATAATCCAACTTGCTGTCTGTTTTCGTAAATAAAGTTTTTTTTTGGAATACAGCCTCCTTCATCTGTTTACATATCACCTATGGTTGCTTTTGTACTATAATGGCAGAATTGAGTAGGTGCTACAGAGACCATACGGACAGAAAAGTAGAAAATATTTACTATTGGCCTTTTAGAAAAAAACATCTTGCTAGACCTACGTGTTACTGTTTTATAACTTTTACTAGTTAAAAAAGGATATAAAATAACTGGAAATTATCTGATCTCAAACATATATACCATTTCACAATTGTAAATCTGAAAATATTCTCAATGGCATGTTTGTTGAAATTCTCTGCCTTTAAAGAGGGTGCAATAAAAATCATCAAGGATACATTTCTGCATAATTGTTAATATGATCAATCCATGGAAGGAAATTTTATTTCCCTGTGATGGGATCTATACTGTGCCCAGAAGAGCAATTGAAAAGGTGGAAAAATTCATCAATCAACCAATTCATCATTTTGTATACAGAGTAACTGGTTTGAAGGTTTTTCTTCTCTCACTAAACTCACTATAACAACTACTGTATCAGGCAAGTTGGAAGAGTAGTGTAAGTTACCAGCTAGCCATGTAACTAATATCACAAGTCTCAGAATGGGGAAACTACACATGTTGATTGTTAGAGCCCAATGTCTGACTAATATTCTATCACTCAGTAGTTTCTGGCCTTCTTGTATATCATGTCAACTTGCTTATCTGCTGAATGCATTGTCTGACCTTTGAAGGGGGTGGGACACCCAGGCGCAGATACTATGTTTGGACAGCATTCTGTGGCTGGTTTGCCCTCTCTGGACATTAGGGTGGTGGTTGCAGTGCTAATTAGGGTCACTCGTTTCAGATTTCCCTTGTTAATACTAGGAGAGACTGTTTAACTTGAGATTTCAGAGACATCGAAAGACTTTGTTGAAGAGAACGGTACCTACATTTTGGAATGCATTATACTTAGATAATGAGGGAACTTAAATATATTAAAATAACAAATTTGTAATTATATCTAGGAATAACAATGGCATGATTGAGGATTAATGTTAAATCCTCCTCATTCAGGTTGTGCTTGAGAGGCCACTTAGCTAGCTTCTATTTTGACCCAAGGCTGAGGACTTTTCTTCTTTTAATATGACAGTTCTGGCAGCCTCCCTCTGGTTGTTTCTCTCTGGCTGTTTCTCTCTCTGGTTGTTCTGACACACTGATCCATAAAACTTTTTTTTTTTTAATTTAACAAAACACTTTTATAATACTTTGGATCCCTGCCATAGTTATCACCTTTACATCTTCTCCATGACTTCCTCTGATTCTCATTTCTTTGTATTTCTTGGTTCTTTGCTTGCTCTGATCTTGGATTATCCACTTGTAACAACCTGGATTACCTACCTATAACAATACTGCTCTGCTAGCCTGATACCTGCTCTTAGGGGTACTCTCCCTCTCAGCTTGTAGCCTGGCCTGGTTTAAACCAAATCAGACCAAAAACTGTTAACACTCATCATCACAAACATGGCCCATATGCACCTGAGAGTATCCCAGCCAATATTTCTAGCAACAAATCTCCTTTGCCCGTCATAAACAACCTATGCTCCTCTAGCTCCCCCAGAAACACTGTGCTCTTTCATGGTTCTGCTTCAAATTGTTCCTGTGCTAGAAAGTACTCTGTCTTCCATGCTCAGAGAGCACCTCCCATTCCAGCTCAATTGTCTCACCTGCAGAGATTTACACTCTCTTATTTTCAATCCTCAAGATTTTATTCTTAACTCTATTAGTGTATTGAAACGATTTATTTTTGTGCTTGCTTGTTCCTTGATCTCAGATTGTGTAGTGGTCATTTTGTATACATTGCCCCTTGAATAACATCTATCAGAGTATGTCTACAAAATAACATCTATCAGAGTATGTCTACAAAAGGGTTGATGAATGAATGTGCTGTTCTTGGAAACTCTTTCCAACTTTAAGGGTCTAAGATTCTATGAATATCAATTAAATTATGGCAGCAAACTTATTCAATAACAAATATTTATTAAGTACCTACTATGTGCCAGCCCCTGACATAGTGCTTGGCACGCATCAGAGAACAAAACAAAGATCCTGTGCCCTTGTAGTTCACTTAGTGATGAAATGCAGGCAAAGAATACTAGATGCCATAAACAATCCAATTCCGTAGTATGTTAGGTGATAAGTGTTATAACAAAAAGCAAAAAATAGAGCAGAGTCAGAGAGATTATCAGTGCTGGTGTCACAGTGGACAATTTCCAGTTCCTCTCTGTTGCTTTTAAGAATGGCATCTACCAATATCCAACATTTGAGCCAAACAGTTGAAGTAGTGGATGAGCTCATTTAATTCTCATACTAGTCATATAAAGTAGGAATTATTATTCATATTATCTTCATTAATACAGATTAGGAAATAGAAAGAGAGGTTCAGTAACTTGACTTAGGTCACATAGCTAATACACGCAAAGCCGGAATTTGAACCCAGGTAGTCTGATCTAAAATCTTAGGTTCTTAATCAGTATTCGTACTGTGATATGCATAGAAGGTGATACATTTCCTAAATTCTCCACTTCAGTTTTTCAATATACAGTAATTTTTTTTAAAGCAGTAGTTTTATTGAAAGATAAGGAATCTCTTTACAGCCAGGGGGCAGCAAACGATTGCTTTTGAACTATGTATAGGCAAAATGAAAAAAAATGCAGATCGCTTTTTAAAGTGTTTAATTGTAGTTAGTAAGCCCCAAAATAAGAAAATGAAAGTCTTCTCTGGACTTTTATTTTTAGAATAAAATTACTTTTGTGCTAAAAGCAACATTTAAAAATATTACTTTAAAAATATTACTGTAAAATAAATTTACAGAAAGAATATCACCTTGATCTAAATTGATTTAAATATCAGACTTCTTAATATTTTTCCACTTTGATTTTATATTTTAATAGCTTCTTGATCTTTTGGCTAAGATCAAGCGATTTTATATTTTAAGATGCCAGAATGTATGTAGTCTTTACAAATGTTTTAAGTGCTGTTTTCACAAGTAGAGAATGGAATAAAATGTGTGCTTATGCTCATATATTCTTAATTAGAAATAGAATTTAAAATTCAAGTACATAAACTATTTTTTAAAGATTCAAAAAGGAAGAAAGTGGTGTGGAAAAATGACCACTAACTTAAATATTAATTTAGGTTTTCTGAGTTGTAAAAGGGTATATCGCCTAGATTCTGTAAATAAAGATTTGGAGGGTACTTTTAGAACTATTAAAAAGTTTGATACATAGAATAGCAGAATTTTATCTTTAAAGAATGTTAATAAATAGCAACTCAGTAATTATTAAATAACATAATGGGGAAACTGAGACTTAGATCTCATTTTCCTAAATCAAATAGAGCTTGAATTAGAATATAGTTCCTTGACATTCTGACAGACATCTGTTTTAAAACTGAGGGAATTCATAATTCTCTATTAACCATCAGGCAGACACCAATCCAAAGGGTGAAAAGAAACGAAGCAGGACAGACTGTACAGGAGAGGGTGGGGGCAGAATGTAAGGTGACTTTTATACCATAGACTGCCGGGTGACGAGAAAGTCCCAGCTCCCTGGTGAGCTCTTTGTGGGGCTGGGTCATCTTCCCCACTGGTCTAAACAAGCCAGGCTAATGGCTAGAAGTGGGTTCCAAAGACTCTGCTCCAAAGTGTCTACCCTCAGGAGGCCCCCACCCAAGATCGGTATAAATGTGCTTGAAGGAAAACACATCATAATACTTATACTACATTATTAACACTCAGATAATTGATTTTCTTGGCTAATTTTCTTCAGAATAGGAAATGGTTTTAGCCTACTCCCAGTGCTCATCTTCCAGGTCTTCCTTTATCATCCCCTTTCTCCTGGGGTCTCCCTGACTCCTCCTGTCTGCCCCAGTAGCATGGTGGGTGTCACAGTGAATCATAATTGCCTGTGTAGATGTAAAAGGGGCCACATACTAAACCCGACAAGCATGGCAGGCCTTACAAACCCAGAGACCAACGTAACCACACAGGGTGTGGTCTGAAATGTAAAAGTTCTTAACTCAACGTGGGTCATGGTGAGTAATCATGTTCTAGGCCTATAGCTTCATTGACAAAGGTCAGTCTTTAACTTTGAAATTGTCTATTGTCTTTGTGCATCTAAGATAACACACCTGTGAAATATCACAGTAATCTTCTTTTCCAGACCCCTGGAAGGCATACAAGAGTATGAAACCACATTGTTCTCTTGTTTCCTACATACCATCTCTATGTGCTGTAAATGTTAACTATCCTGTACCCATCAATGAAAAGAAGTACGTGTCTCTACATTTTACTTTTTACCCAATCTCAGAGATTTCTCTGCTTTGCTTTCTCCTATCTGCTTCATCTACCACCAATGGATTTCATATAACCCTCCTATGTCTCTTCCTTTGATTCTAATGTATAAAATAAGCTGAAAAACTGCCATTCTCTGGAGCATTTTTTCAATCCATTGAGATTTTGCTTCCTGGCAATTTCATCAGTTTAGCTCAAATAAACTCTTATAAGGCTTTTTCTTAGGCTGGATGTTCTTTTGCTGGCATTTGTTTACTTGTCTCCTCCCATACCGAGGCCAAGGACCTTGTCTTGTTCATTTGAATCTCTCCCGGCCCTAGCACATGCCTGGTACAGACTAAGTGACTGAAAAAAAGGTAGAGGTGAGGCATAAGGAGGAAGAGAGATGTTCACAGTTAGGGCCCCTGCTGAAGGAGGCAAGACACAGATTCAAGAAGTAAGAAAGGGTAATCACAGTCAAGTCAGAGGCCTACATTTGGAGGGTAGGGAGTCCTGAAAGAATAAATTTCGTGATATTGCTAAATGATTGTCTTTTGCCAAGGTGAGAGAAAATAATTATCTGGACTCTTTTGGGTTCTCAATTAACAGCTGGATGCCATTTCCTACCCTTCCTCTCACCTCCATTAATAGGGCTTTATATTCAACAAAGAACTTTCCACTTCCTTTGCTCAAATAACAAATATAAGAAGGTCCTTTTCCATACAAACCTTTGAGGAATTGAGGAAAGTTCTATGCACAGGGAAAAGTGATGTCTAAACAAAATTTATACATAACAATTATATAATATTTATATTTATAAATTTACATAATATATGTCTCCATAAATTTGATACTTATGTTTCCCTCTGTTTTTGTCCTAATTCTAGTTGGCCCTGTGGGTGCTGCTTCATTGGCTCACATGCTTTGTATAGACTCTTCTCAGATTTGAGCTCCTCTGTGACTGACCCCCAACCCCAACCCCACTTCACCCTGCCTATTTCACTTTTCCAACTATATTATTGCTACAGAATCATGTTTGTATCTCTCAATTAATTCTTAAAAAAAATCTACTTGATATCAGTTTTAGTACATTTATATTCTAAGCTTTCTTACTAGCTTTTAAAGTCTTTGAGCTTATCTTTACATCCTCTGCTGTGCTTAGCAGTTCATGTAGAAGTGTTCCTCCAGGGGGGAGGAGAAAGGCGAGAGGTAAACAAGGGGGAGAATTTAAAAAATTTCTTTACTTAAATGTTACTATCTGCACCCCTCCACAGTGGAAAAAAAAAAAAAGTATTCTTCCCTCTAGGCCTTTGCACTTGCTATTCCCTTTGCCAGTGTTTTTCCTCCAGATATCTGTATGGCTAACTCCTTTACTTCTTTGAGATCTTGACGTGAAAATTACCTTGTCAGTGCCTAAAATCTTCCTGCCCCATAGGAGTTCCCTTTCCTGTTTTATATTTTCTCTTTAGCACATTTAACATTCTATATATTTTACTCTTTAATCTGGATCATTTTCTAAGTTACAGGTTCCGTGAGCACAGAGATTTTTATCTATTTCATTCAGAACTATCCCTAGTGCTTAGCACACAGTAGGTGTCCAATAAATATTTAACAGATAAAGGTATAAATACATAGCAGTATTAAATAAATACAGTAGAAATAAATCAGAGTATATAGGCATTGGATGTGAGCCTAGAACTAATATCAGGGGAAATGAATAATTGTTTCAATGTGTAAAAAAGCACTTGTTAATTAATTCACATTTACCTGGATCTATTAAGTTTATGAAAAGCTAATTGTTTCATTAATGTTTACTATATATATTTTTAATAAAGAGTAGGTAGATAAAGATTTCTAACTTATTTCCACAGACAAAAGGGAAACATAGGTCTTTGTCTTGTAGATTGTCAGAGAAATGATTATGCTTCTAAGACATCTGTTCAGCTCATCATTTTAGTTTCCTCCTGTGGCTTATACAATTGAGCCCACTAGTACATATTTGTTTACACAGTATAGCATATGGTACTGGTCAGTTCTGACCATAGAAATGTCCTAAGATTTGCAATAGCACTGGGCCTTACAATGTGTGGTTTTTGTCATTAAAAAATTAGATTTCTATTTTGGCAAACAAGTGAGTACTGAGCATATTGACAAGAATTTTGAATAAAGATATTTAGATTTCTCACTCCACTGTAAAATAGTGAGTTGCAAGATTTAGTGAGCTAATACTAAAGAAATAGTTATTTTGTTCATTCAAGCTAAGCTTAAATCTGGGCAAATTTGGGGAACTTGTTACACCAGGATTAATCTTGGAAAATACTGAGACTTTTAGAAGAATTTGTGGAAAAAAAAAATCACTATTCATTTGAATGCAAATATTTTCCAGAAGGCATGGCCCTTGAAAAGTTTTAAAATTTTATCTTGGAGTGAAGAAAAAAAATATAAGAAATATGAATACCCTGATGAACATTATATGATTTTGCTTCTAGAGCAAGAAGAATTTATTTTATAATCCTAATTTGTTTTAATTATTCAATTTCCCTTAGTTTTAATTAGGCTTTTTGGTTTTGTCAAATACAAAACAAATCCAGACTTAGCAAAGTGCAAGGTGGAAAGGGACTATTACAATGTTGTGACCATATCTACAAGTGTCTCAAGAGTTAGGCAAAAAGGGCATTTCTTTGACAAGAGAAGTGAACAAGGCTAGCAAGAACTGGGTATGGGAAAGTAGGATGAAAAGATGGCTTACAGAACAGTAGATCAGAGAATGTTTTACCCTGATACCAGCCTATTTTCCAGGACAGATCCATAAATAGAATATGTATGCTGTCTCAGGCTGAGAGTATGCTCAAGTTCAGGAGCCTAAAGGAAGGAGAGAAGCTTAACCAAAGTTTGGTTAGCAAGCATTTTGTTCCGATTGATCAATGGGGACACAGGGTTCAGCTAATTATTTATGAGGCAAAGGCTGGCCTTGTCATAGGTAAGTAAGAGGGGCATTCATGAGTTTTATCTAAGTCATAGGGTTCTTTGCAGTGAGCCATTTTCCAGACACAAAAGGGTGGGAGAGTTCCTTTAACTTTCACTGTTTTCCAGGAGCACGGGGCTCAAGTAAAATTAAACATTTTCAGCTTCTATACCTAGAATAAATTTGGAAAATACTCTGACCTTGTTTTGTTTTCTTTATAAAAGGATTACAATGAAAACAGTTTGATAGTTGCTATTTTTTTTTAGCATTTGAAATTTCCTCTCCAGAGTGTTTCTGGAAAAACAAAAGGTGAATATATAAAACGTCTCATTAAAAGAATAAGGTGTATTTGGAGCTTTATTCTGACAGATAAACTACACTTTAAAAGATGTGATTTTCTGGTTTATATGGTAGCTGACTTGCAGAGGCATTGCATATTTAATTGTGAATGAGAACTGTAGTTGAAAATAAATCTTTAAAACATTTATTAATCAAAATTAATATTTAGAAACTTTACTATAAAGGTAAACACCCAGGTTACCTGAAGCTACTTGGTTTACAAAAATTAAAGACTGTCCTGACCCTCTCAGAAGGTTCTTTTTATAATAAATGGCATCATTATGGCAGAAAGTTTCATAAAAATAGAAGGAATTAAAGATAAAAAGCTAGGTATTTCATTTGTTGTACTATGTTAGAAAAGACCATAGAAATACAACATTTCGAGTTAAATCAGTTTATTCTTTTCAGAAATGTATTGGATATATCAACTTAGAGATAACTTCTCTTTTTATTTTCTCTTTTAGCTATGTATTTACATTATATTCTGTTTTTCCTCAAAATAGCTCCAAGAAAATGAGAAAATATATATGAGGAAAATGTATAATGTTTATTCAGGCTCTGAAATTCCAAACATATGCAAAACAAATAAAAACAGGCTGGAGGTGAAAAAACTTTTGAGAAATATTTTGTAAATGTGGCAAAATTGCAACAAATTTATTTTTACTTGGCTCAATTCATGAGAAAAACTTGTATCCAGTTTGAGTTCTGTCACTCACCAGCTGGGTGACCCCCATGACACTTAAATTTTCCTAGCTTCAGTTTCATCATCTGTTAAATGCAGACTAGATGGTCTATAAGTATCTGCCTAGTTTAAAAAGTTTATTGTATTGTCTTAAAGCCAGAAATTCGCTAATTTATGAAGCAATTTAAAAACCTTGGGTGATCAACAGATTTCCAGATATAAAAGATTTGTAGAAGGTGCAGTTAGGAAGAAGGGTGGGAAAGAAGGAGAAAAAAAAAGAGAGGTATATAAAGTAAGTAGCACAGGAGAGAAATTTTCTCTGAAAAGAGCTAAGTGTCCAGGGAAAATGTAATTCTTGTTGGTGACACTTTCCTCGGGATCTGGCATTCTTCTTTACTTTTACAGAGGCTCATTCTCGCCAGATATCTTTACACGGTTACCACTTATGCCGAAAGCAACTACCTCTTTCTGTTTTTCATCTCTTGCTCCTCCTGAGTCTGAGCAGAATACTCAGCCTCTCACCAGCCAAAACTCATCCGTTTCCATAATTAGCAGCACCTGTGACAGCCTCACCACTTTTCTCCAGGGCCCTCCACCACACGGGGAAATGGCTTCTGTTACTATTTCCATCATCAGACGGTAGATGTCGCTTGTATACTATTAAAAAGGTCTTCCCGGTTGTCATCACAGATTCCAGGTCTATAGCAAGTTCTGTGCTGAACCACCTTAGAGTTAGAAATGTCTGATTTTCACTTGTTTGTAATCATATCTTCTAGGCAGTAATTTCACAGATTTATGTAAAATACACAAACAGTGCTCCCCTGTTTTAGATATTTCTATAGGAGAGTAATTTTCTCATTGTGATGCCAGTGGGTGGGGAAAACTTGCTCCCTGCCTTAGAGAACTTCATTAAATCATGCCACCCTCCATGGGGTAATGAGATGGCAACTTCTGGAAAAAGATTTTTTTTAAAAACTTGTATAATGGACAATATCTTCCAGCTAAATCGTTGAAGTTCTAATTTCCTAGAGAAACCTTTCAAATTGTACCACTTATTTGATTTTTATGCCTTTGTATATTTCCCTTCTTCTTTAGGTCATAAGACATTCTTTAGTCTTAAAGGATACAATCGAAATGGCTTTTCTGGAAACAGTTTGCCATTTCTCCCTAATGCTGTGCCATAAGCCAAAGGGAGCTTTATAGATCAGATATGCACATTGCCACAATAGACAAAATGTACTGCCATCGAAAAGGTCTGCTTACATTTTGGAAAAATTTCAAAGATGCCTTTGTGCGAAGTGTCTTAAGAATTTTCATGAAAAACAAAATTATGAAGAATCTGAAGAAATTTATCTTATCATTAATAAATTTATAATTTATTAATTTTTGTAACTATAGTAATTGATGTTCTCAGTATATTCCATTTATTTCATTGAATGTATGCTTTAAAAATTCTTTCTTCTTATTTTTTCTTGGTATTTTGACCATAAAGCCCAAACTCTAAATGTATAAATTAAAATAAAGAGGGTTTTAACTTTCCTGGAAAATGTCTTTAAAACTCATTGTTTTTCATAAAACCCTGAATCATATTGGATTTCTGGAAAATGTCTTTTTAATTAAAAAAATTAATCAACTTCTGGTGCTATTGTTTAAGAGGGTAATCTAAGTATATTTTAGGTGATAAGTTAAATTTTTGATGAGCTCTGTAATTAGCATTAAAAACACTTAAAGATCTCCCATATACTCTCAAATCTGGTGATTTTGAACAGATTATAGTCTATCAATCTCTGACATCTCTCCCAACTGTGGGGTCCTGTTATTTCACTGTTGTCCTCTTATTCTTCGATTACCAAATGCCTACACACTGAACATAGCACCTCCCTGCCTTGATGATGAGTTTGTGCTGCTGTCAATTCTAGATTTATTGCTTAGTTTAAGAATGAGCTGTTTCAGTAGCACGTGCCTCGCAGATCTCCCAGAAGTAGCAAAAACTCTTCATCTGAAGACGTTATGTAGGTTTTGTTTGTTTGTTTGTTTGTTTGTTTTCCTGAATAGTTGGAAATCCAAAATGACAACAAAAATTTCCTAACTTCATCCTAATTCTGTGTTATTGCTGTCTGTCAATAGCCACAGCCAAACCTCCAATTTAAAATTCATACTTAGTAAGAGAGAAATTATCTTCGAGAGCCAGATTACACAAAGCAGCAGTTGCAACACTATCCTCTACAACACATGTTAGAAAGGGCATCACAAACACTTTGCCAAAATTATTAATTTTCTAGAAGAAAAACACATGAAGCAGATGTTCTTATAGAACTAATACAATACATGCCTTGGAAAATTGCTTTAACTAGCAATAATATATAGTTGTTGAATTATATTTTCAAGACATTGGAATTCTTGTTAATGTATATTTTAACTATTTCATAACTAAACATACTTGAGGAAACCAAATATCTTTAAAAGACGAAGTTCTGAGAACTCAGAAAATTTTCCGGGACCCAGCGCCATTTCTATACCTAAGAATGAGAAAAAGGTAAGATGCAGGTAATCTTTCCACTTTGTCCCTTCCCCTTCATGTTTCTCATAACCAGTCATGAGTTGAAAAATAGTTTTCTTCAGATGTTCTGCCTTGAAGTTCAATATCTCAGGCATAAACCAAATTTTCTCTCTTCCAAACTGTACTATTTATAAATCTCCTTTTTTTTTGTCTCTTCCTTCAGTTTAAAAAAACTAGTGACCTTTTGGAATCCTCTCATTCTCTTGCGCCTCTTCTAAACCCTTGTTGTCACTGAGTTCTTCCTTTGCAATGTTTCCTCTTTTGCCATCATTAAACATTTTCAGTCTCTCCCCTTCTAACTTGACAGGTCAAAATTCAAATTAGTCTCCTTATAACATTGCTTTTTAAATGTTTTTCCCTCATCTTCCCCAGAATTTAGAGATTAGACTCTATTGCCTGTAGGAGCAAATATAGAATTTGGTGGTAGATTTAAAAAGAAATCTGACCCAACTGGCAATGACAGAACTGTTTCTGGGACAAAACCTTTGCTGCCCCTCTTCCTCTTTCCATGATCATTCCACCTCTTGGCCTTTGTTCGTGCCATCCCTGCCCCAACTTCGTTTTACCTACTCAGATTAAGCATACTCTTTATTCAAATCATGGAGCAAGTCCCAGATGCTGCACTGTTTCCCTAAAGAGAACCAATGTGTCCCTTTCCCTGCTAGAAATTCTTTCCTGGCACCTCTAATGTACTTCCTGTGACTACCCTTGTGTTCTTACTATGGCCTCATGTGACCACAGCTATGTCTACAAGAATATTTCAAATGCTCCAGGTTGGGAATATTGATTATCTTTTTTTAAATCACCCACCATGTTTTGTTGTTGCTGTTGTTATTGATAGTATTTGTTGTCTCCAGCATTCTGATGACTGCTCCTGTAAATGATCTTCACACAAGGTTGTTGTTCATTTGGAGATCCTTCCGAGAGAGAGAGAGAGAGAGAGAGAGAGAGAAGAAAACAGAGAGAAACAGAGATAGAGAGAAAGAGATGAGACAGAAGACAGAGAGAAGAGAGAGACAGAGAGATAGAGACAGAGAGAAGAGAGAGAGGCAGAGAGTGAGAGAGAGGGTCAGAGAGAGAGAGAGAGAGAGAGAGGGAGAGAGAGGAGAAGGAGATTGATGTGAGATTTGAAACATGGCTTCTATTCATTGGCTTTTTAAAATAGCTTTATTGAGTTATAATTTACATCCCATAAAGTGTACCTGTTTTAAGTGTGCAAACCAATGACATCTACAGAATTGTGTAACCTCCACCGTAATCTAACTCTAGAATATTTTCATTATCTCTAAGAGCACTCTTGTACCCATTTCTAGTCATTCTCTTATTGGTTGGCATTCAACACAACAATATTAAAAAATATTGAATGCATTAGAACATCTTCGTTCAATAGTGTGACTATTGTTGAGGAAAAGCTATTAAGCAAATTTTGATGAATCTTTTAATCTATTATTAATTTTCCCATTGTTTACAGAAATGGAAAACCATGGATTTCTTCCAAATGATATGAACATTGATTTATAATTTGGTTAACAGTTAAAGATGACAGAATGCTCTATAATTTCATCTGTAAACTCTAAACTTGGATATTTAATTTTAACATGAACATCATTTATGGCAGTTGTTAAATCACTTGCTTCTAGGATTTTTACAGTAAATTAATTTCTTCTCTTTTTTTGGTACTGGGAGGTGAACTTCCCCAGTATTAAGGCAGATCTGAATTAATAGTCTTTTTGAAATTGAAAAAATGGTAAGTATATTGATAAATCGTGTGACAAATGATTGGGTAGAAATCATTGACATTGCATGGTGAATTACAATTTAAAATAAGACTTAATTTTCATATATATTCATTATTGTAAATTAGGCTCAATCACATGCCTTTGCTTTTAGCTACATATCTATATAAATAGTACATTTTAAATAGTTTATTTTAAAATGAGAAAAAATTAAAAAATTTAACTGAAAGGAAAATTGAACAATGGGGAGAATAAACTTTCTTTGACCTGGGATAAAAGTGATTTCAACTAAAAAAGTGATTTCTACCAAAAATAACATTTCCCCCTGCAGAATGAGAAGGTACTATATGGAGATATCTTCACAGCATCCAGACGTGTGATTTCAGGATGCTGCCAGATGTTACATGTGCTTTAGGAGACCTAACAGAATTGGGTAGGAAGTATGGAATTTGCTGTCTGAGCCACACACAAGGAGGACCACGGGCCAGTAAGGAACGATTGCTACATAAATCAAACATGCTGAAAGCTGCTGTATGAGGAGACTCAGGAGGGTGCAGACGCTTGCCTTAGTTTGCTCTCATCAAACAGGAGGCAAGGCTGGTTAGGGTGGGGAGAACCAGATCTAAAACTTACTTCAATACCCTTTCCTCATCCTCTTCTCTTAGGATGTGGGAGGAAATGACATGTAAGGAAACAGTTCAAATTACACAGAGTTCACTTCAATTTAAATTTCAGACCATAATGACATGACTGCAGTCATCAAATCTACCTAATATATATGTTCTTCTTTTCAGTGTTTATTACAATGGGCTGATTGTTCATTTATTTCCTTTTTTCTTCCTTCCTTTCCTCATTTAGCTATCAAACATTAACTGAATTATATTGTGCTAGGAGCTGACAGTGCAGGTCACAAGGAACCTGTGAATGGACATTCACGTCCACTGCTCATGGAATTAGTCTAGTTGGGAATATAGTCACTAAATTAGCAAACTGAATAAATAACTTGATTATTGCACATGGTGATGGCCCCAGCGAAAGAAATGTACAGGACACAATGAGAGAACAACACTGGGGAGAAAAGTACTTAGGTAGGGTGCTCAAGGATGGAATCTTTGAGTAGGGGACAAATTGAAGATAAAGAGAAGTTAGCCATGCAAAGAAGTGGGGGAACATTCCAAGCAGAGGGGAGAGCACATACAAAGGTGTGAGGTGTGGAGTTTGGTATTTTCAAGAAAGCAACACAGAAAGAAAACTACTGTTTTCTTATACATCTGGAGATTTGTGAATAAAGGAGAGAGGACATAAACTGGGAGGATGCGTACGTGTGTGCCAGGTTTTGCAGAATCTTTTAAGGCAAGGCAAGGAGCTTGGGTGTTCTTTGAAATGAAAGGAAAAACCATTAAAAAGGCTTAGGCAGGAGAGAAATATGAACTAGTTTGTGTTTTAAAAAGAATGCTAGGCCTGCTGTGTGTTAAACAGATGGAGGCAGGCAGGGGAGGGAGCAAGAAGAGCTGTAAAGAAGCTCCTACATTGGTGCAAGTGAAAGGACAGTAGCTTGTATCCTGTGACAGAGGTGAGCGATGGGGATGGGACAGACAGTACAGGTAGAAGCAGCAGTGCTGAATGTGGGAGCTGTTCTCTACTTGTCCTCTGGAAGCCCGTGGCTCTGCGAACACTGTTTGAAAATCACTAATCCACAGTGTCAACATGAATGTGACTGACATTTTTATTTATTTATTTTTATTTTTATTTTTTTATTTTCCCCCTTCACCCTCCCTCTCCCTACTGGTAACTACTAGTCCATTGCCCATGTTCATGAGTCTGTTTGTTTGTCCTATTCATTTGATGCTTTTAGGTTTATATACCACATATGCGATATCATGTATTTTCAACTTTTTTCTGTCTGGCTTATTTTGCTTAGTATGATTACTTCAAGGTCCATCCATGTTGTTGCAAATGGCAGTACTTCATCTCTTCTTATGGCTGAGTAATATTCCCTTGTAAATATGTACCACATCTGTTTTAGCCAATCATCTATCGTAGGACACTTTGGTAGCTTCCATGTCCTGGCCGCTGTGCATAATGCTGCTATGAACATTGGAGTGCAAATATCTTTTAGGATATGGGTTTTCAAGTCTTTGGGGTAAATACTCAGTAGAGGAATTGCTGGATCATATGGTAGGTCAATTCTTAGTTTTTTGAGGAAACTCCATACTGTTTTCCATAGTGGCTGTACCAATTTGCAGTCCCACCAGCAGTGTAGGAGGGTTCCTTTTTCTCCGCATCCTCTTCAGCATTTGTTATTACTTGTGCTGTTGATTATAGCCATTCTAACAGGTGTGAGATGGTATCTCATTGTGGTTTCGATTTGCATTTCCCTAATAGCTAGCGATGTTGAGCATCTTTTCATATATTTTTTGGCCATTTGTATGACCTCTAAGAAGTATCTGTTCAGGTCTTCTGCCCATTTTTTTGATTAGATCCTTTCTTTTTTTTGTTGTTATCGAGTTATATGAGTTCTTTGTTTATTTTGGATATTAGGCCCTTATCGGAGGCATTCCTTGCAAATATATTTTCCCATTCAGATGGTTGTCTCCTTACCTTTTTACGGTTTCTTTTGCTGAGCAGAAGCTTTTTAGTTTGATGTAGTCTCATTCATTTATTTTCGCTTTTACTTCCCTTGCATTTGAGGTCAAATCCATAAAATCCTCTTAAAGTCCAAGGTCTTTAAGTTTAGTTCCTGTGTTTTTTTCTATGGATTTTATTGATTCTGGTCTTATATTCAGGTCCTTAATCCATTTTGAGTTAATTTTGGTGTGTGGTGATAGACAATAGTCTAGTTTCATTCTTTTGCAGGTGGCTTTCCAGTTTTCCCAGCACCACTTATTGAAGAGGCTTTCCTTTCTCCACTGTATATTTTTGGCATTTTTGTCAAAAATTATTTGCCCATATAAATAAGAGTTTATTTCTGGACTCTCGATTCTGTTCCACTGGTCTGTGTGTCTATTTTTCTGCCAATACCATGTTGTTTTGATTACTGTCACTTTGTAGTATAATTTGAAGTCGGGCAGAGTGATGCCTCCAGCCTCGTTCTTTTTTTCTCATGATGGTTTTGGTGATTTGGGGGTCTTTTGTGCTTCCATATAAATCTGATGATTTTTTATTTTATTTCTTGAAAAAATGCTGATGGGGATTGCATTAAATCTGTATAATGCTTTAGGTAATATGCTCATTTTGACTACGTTGATTTTTCCAATCCAAGAACGCAGAATATCTTTCTATTTCTTTGTATCTTCTTCAATTTCTTTTAATAGGATCTTGTAGTTTTCATTGTATAGGTCTTTCACATGTTTCGTTAAATTTATTCCTAGGTATTTTATTCTTTTTGTTGCAATTGCAAAAGGGATTATTTTTTCCACTTCTTTTTCTGACACTTTGTTATTGATGTATAGGAACGCTATGGAATTTTGAATGTTGGTTTTGTATCCAGAGACTTTACTGTATTTGCTTATTGTTCCTAGTAGTGTTCTTGTGGGTCTTTAGGGTTTTCTATGTAGAGAATCATGGCATCCACAAATAGTGGGTTTGGCATTTTTATTCCCTATTTGGATGCCTTTTATATCTTTCTCTTGCCTGACTACATTCACTAGGATCTCCAATGTTATATTGAATAACAGCGACAATAGTGGACAGTCTTGCCTTGTTCCTGATCTTAGAGGGAAGGAAGGTTTTTAGTTTTTCACCATTAAGTATAATGTTGCTTGTGGGTTTGTCATACATGGCCTTTATTATGTTAAGCTACTTTCCTTCTATACTGATTTTGTGAAGTGTTTTGATCATAAATGGATGCTGTATCTTGTCAAAGACTTTTTCTGCATCTATTGATATGATCATATGATTCTTATTTTTAAATTTGTTTATGTGGCGTATCACATTAATCGATTTGCGTATGTTGAACCATCTCTGTGTCCCTGGGATGAAGCCCACTTGATCGTGGTGTATAATCTTTTTAATATGTTGCTGTATTTGGTTCATTAGTATCCTATTTAGAATTTTTGCATCTGTGTTCATGAGAGATATTGGTCTGTAGTGTGTGTGTGTGTGTGTGTGTGTTATCTTTACCAGGTTTTGGTATCAAGGTAATATTGGCCTCATAAAATGAGTTGGGAAGCATTGCCTCCTCTTTGATTTTTTTGGAAGAGTTTGAGGAGAATAGGTATTAAATCTTGTTTGAATGTTTGGTAGAATTCACTGGTGAAGCCATCTGGTCCTGGATTTTTACTTTTTGGTAGATTTCTGATGATTATTTCAATTTTCATACTGCTAATTGGTCTATTTAGATTTTCCAGTTCTTTTTAATTCAGTCTAGGAAACTTGTATTTTTCTAAGCACTGGTCCATTTCTTCTAGGTTATTAAATTTGGTGTTATATACTTTTTCATAGTATTCTTGTATGATCACTTGCATTTCTTCAGTGTCTGTCATAATTTCCCCTCTTTCATCTCTGATTTCGTTTATTTGTGTCCTTTTTCTTTTTTCTTTAGTGAGTCTAGTCATGGGTTTGTCAATTTTATTAACTTTCTCAAAGAACCAGCTCTTTGTTGCATTTATTTTTTCTATTTTTTTTCTTGTTTTCAATTTCATTTATTTCTACTCTACTTTTGATTATTTCTTTCCTTCTGCTGACTTTGGGCTTCATTTGTTCTCCTTTTTCTAGTTTTTACGGTGTAGCGTTAGGTTGTTAATTTGGGCTTTTCTTGTGTTTGGAGATAGGCCAGTAATGATATGAACTTTCCTCTTATGACTGCTTTTGCTGTGTCCCAAAAGTTTTGATATGTTGTACTATTATTGCCATCCGTTTATATGTATCTCTTGATCTTCCTTTTTATTTCTTCTCTGACCCAGTTATTCTTCAGTAGTATATTGTTTAATGTCCATTCATTTGTGATTCTTTCTGTTTTCTTTTTACAGTTTATCCCTAGTTTCAAAGCATTATGATCAGAGAATATGGTTGGTATAATTTCAACCCTCTTATATTTGTTGAGGCTATCTCTGTGTCTCAGTATGTGGTCAATCCTTGAGAATGTTCCATGTGCACTAGAGAAGAATGTAAAAGCAGCTGTTTTGGGATGAAAGGCTCTGTAAATGTCATTTGTGTCTCGTTGTTCTAATGTGTCATTTAAGGATGTTATTTCCTTATCGATATTCTGTTTGGATGATTTGTCCATATCCAACAGTGGGGTATTTAGGTTCCCTACTACGATAGTGTTTTGGTCTATTTCTCCCTTCAGTTCTGTTAGTAATTGCTTTATATATTTTGGGGTTCCCTGATGGGGAGCATAGATATTAGTAAGTGTTATGCCTTCTTGGTGCATGTTTCCTTTTATTACTATGAAGTGTCCCTCAGTATCTTTCTTTACCTTTTTTGTTCCGATGTTAGTACCACTACTCCCACTTTTCTCTGAATGCCATTTGCTTGAAATATCACTTTCCACCCTTTCGCTTTGAGTCTATATTTGTCTATGGAGCTGAGATGTGTCTCCTGGAGGCAGCTTATGATTGGGTTTTGATTTTTTGATCCATTCTGCAACTTTGTGCCTTTTTATCGGTGAGTTCAGTCCATTTACATTTAGGGTGATTATTGAAATATGAGGTCTTCTTATAGCCATTTTATCTTTTGCTTTCTGGTAGCTTGCTTCCCTGTCATTGTGTTTCTGTTTTCTTTATTTTGGTTGGCTTTTGTGGGTTTTCCATCTGGTCCTTCTTGTTTTATGTTTTATACTTTGGTTCTAAATCTTTGGCCTGTGGTCACCATTATGAATATGAAAAGAATAGTTGTATATATAGTCATCCCTTTTCTTCTGTGTATGCCTTGTCTCCATTCCCCTTTGCGAATTTGGAACTTTGAATCCTCCCCTTTTCTGTCATTGTTGTCTCAATTTGTCTCTATGTATGCTGAACGTTCATTACTATCTTGCTATAGTGAATCTCTTTTTATTTTAAGCTTACAATGCCCTGTTTGTAGTAAGGGTTGCACTCCTCTGCTTTTATTAGCCTGCTAGTCACTTTACTTCTAATTATGCATTTTTTTTGTTGTTATTTTGTTTTAGGTAAGCTGACCTCTTTCAATATTTCCTGCAGTGCAGGCCTCGTAGTGGAGAATTCCCTGAATTTATGTATGTCTGGAAAGGTCTTTATTTCTCCTTCATGTCTGAAGGAGAGCTTAGCTGGATACATTATTCTTGGTTAGTAGTTCTTTTCATTTAATAGTTTGAATATTTTATTCCACTCCTTTCTGGCTTGTAAGAAAGTCTGATGATAATCTAATGGGTTTTACTTTATAGATTATCATCTTTTCTGTGGCTGCCCTGAGAATTCTGTCTTTGCCATTGATTTTTGATAATTTTAAAAATGTGTCTTGGTGAAGGTCTTTTTGGGTTGAGATAATTGGGTGTTCTATTGACTTCTTATATACCATGCTCCAGCTCATTCTTTAGATTTGGGAAATTCTCATCAATTACATGTCTGAAAATGCTTTCTTATCCCCGCTCCTTTTCCTCCTCTTTGAGAATTCCCATTATTCTTATGTTTCCTCTCCTGATGATATCAGCTATTCTTGAATTTCTCTTTTATTATTTTTCATTCTTCGGTTTCTCTCTTCTTTCTTCTGATTTATTTCTAGATTTCTGTCTTCGATCTCACTGATCCTTTCCTCCATTCGGTTGACTCTATTTCCCTAGCTTGCTATTTTGTTTTTCAACTCTTGCAGTATGTTCTTTATCTCTAGAAGGTCTGTTTGGTTCTTTTTGAGGGTTTCAATCTCTTTGCTAAAGAACTCATTCTGTTCATCTAGTTGTTTTTTTTCAGTTCCTGAAATTGTTGATATGATTCGTTTTAGATCTCACTGAGTTTTTTCAGAAATATCATCTTGAATTCTCTGTCATTTAAGTCACATATTTCTATGTCTGTAAGCTTATTTTCTGGAGATTTTTCTCTTTCTTTCTGAGATGCCTTGTCACCTTGATTGTTCATGATATTTAATGGATTATTTTTCTGTCTGAGCATTAATGGAAGTGTGTTCTTGTCTTTTTTTTTCCAGTAAGAAGATTTATTATATAGTGGTCCCTAGCCTGTTGCGAAGAAGGCATTTTTTCTTGGTTTCCAGTAGGTGATGTCTAAGCCTCTTGGATCTCTGCTTTATATAAAGCGTTAATAATGTCTTTTTTTCCCTTACAGATATTTAATCATGCTCGCTACCCTCAGTCTTAGTTCTTGTCAGTGTCAGTGACAGTTTTGGTAGCATTTGCTCAGATTCCCCTGGTGCTCTGTGGCGTTCTGTCTTGGAGGATATGGGAGGAGGGACCCTCTGGGTTGCGCGTTGAAGGCTGTGGCTCAGCCTTGGTTTTGCAACCGCGGCTGGTAAAAATCAACTGTTGTTTGTCTGCCATCCCCGCTTTTCTGTCATCCCTGTTTCTCTGCCTTCTGCCTTGATGATTGGGCACCGCTGCTGGCCACATGGAGCTCACAGCATTCTCAGGCAGGGCTTTTCAGGGAACTCATCACTCCTTCTCCCCTCCCCCTTATCCTACAGGGAGCTCCGGCTGCAAGAGGCAGCTTCTTTGTTTCTCCCAGTCCACTGCCCAACACCCGGGGTTCTGACCTGTGGTAGCTTTTATGCACAGATCCCACGCTTAGACATGCTGGTGTGCAGTTTGGGTGTTTTTTGTTGAGTTTTATGAGTTCAGCTTATTGTTGTTTCAAGGGGAGAGATCTGGGAATGTCTCTGACGCTGCCATGTTTAATCCAATCTCTGTGACTGACATTTTTAGACATGTAACAATTATGTAAATGAACTGACCAGATTACGTAGTCATTGGTTTTATAGGTCTTCTAAAGTTAAGATTTTACTTTGTCAGTCAAAAGTTACAAAACAGTTTTTGATGGTGGAAGTATATTTATTGAACTCTATAAAATTGTTAACCACACATGTTTTACTTAAAGTGTTCTTTGGAGGAAATAATTTCTAAATCCTTGACTTTCAATTTTATGATTGGCATCTCATGATTGAAGGTCAAGATCGAGGGGACAGCATAATCAAGAGAAAAGGCCATCAGTAAAAGAAAGCAAAGATGAATTGAGTCAATGATTAATGGTACACACAAAATAATCAAACTAAGTCATGTTGCTGTGCTAGATCTCATTTTTAAAAAAAACTATACCCGTTCTCTCAAAAAACAGTGTTTAGTAGGTTAAAACAATGGTTTTGTGCATTTTGGGCCTTAGGCAGGTTGTGCTTCTGTATTTAATTTTGCTGCAGTAACACATGCCCCGATGGAGCACAGGCTTGATTATTGTAATTCTCTTTCAGTAGGACTTCCAGCAGGGCTTCTATGTCACTTGCTGCTGGTGTAGAATTCAGCAGCATATCTGCTGGCTGATTTGAGAATAGGCAATCATATTACCCAGTCTTGTATAATTTGATATGTGTGGGTCACTGAAGACTCTGGCAATGTTTCTTTGTTTCTCACTCTCTCTTTTTAAAAGGATGAAAATTACATTTCCTCTGTATCCATGCCTATCTATTTTTACAATTATTTATCTTTTCTTAGGGAGAATTGTGTGGCATTTTACCTACTCTCAAGTCGCATGTTATTTTAGGCCAAAGGTATCCATGCTATTTGTAATGCGCATGACAAGGAAAAATGAGACTATATGGTAAGATTATGAGGCACTGTTTTAATAGATTTTATTTCTACTTAATCTAAACAAGCTTATATCCCATGGAAGGAAGAAGAGTGCATCCTATCCTATCCCATCCCATCCCATCCCATCCCATCCCATCCCATCCCATCCCATCCCATCCCAATTCCATCCCATCCCATCCCATCCTATCCTATCCTATCCTATCCTATCCTATCCTATCCTATCCTATCCTATCCTATCTCAGTCCCTTCTGTTCTGTTCTGTTTCATTTCCTTCCATTCCATCCTTCTACTCATCGATTCTTAAGCATGGAAGCAGCCTGGAAAAGACAGACAGCTGCTTGATGTTGCAGCTTTGCCTATGATTGGCAATGTATCTTTTAACCCACGTGCTTAGTGAATGTTGGAAAAGCTGTGGATGCAAAGGTCAAGTCAGGAATCATGACACTATGGACTTCTCTGGACCACCAGGTGTCTCTGTTTATTGTCCCATGAGCATTCTTGTTTAAGGGTGATAAGAATGGTGAGAAATCGGATTGGAAGAAAGATCAGAAATATGTGTGCACAACTCTGGGCCCCTACCAGAGAAGAAATATAAGACAAAGTACACAGGTAGGGGGACACACATCTTTCCTTTAAAGCCAGATAGGCATTGGGCCTCTGATTTCCTTCACTGGCAAGTTTACTGATCTTAAAATGGGTATGGGGGAGAATGAAAAGATTAGAAAAGGTGGCAGGTAGCTCAAGTGGAAGTATTTCACCAGTCTAGTTGCCCTATGAGGCAAAGGTGGGCTGGTCCTATGGAGACTATCTTAAGGGGCATCAATTAGAACAAACAATTTCCCAACTATCTAGTATTTTCTGGACAAAAACAAAAATCAGTTTTTCTCTGGTCTCTTGTAGCATTCATTTCATTTTTTCTTTTGATACTTTAGTTACTACAGTCAATGCTCATTTAACTTTTCAAAAGATAAGAACAAATTTTAGGGAAGAAATAGAGCCCACACAGAAACTGTAATTTTCATCATTAGACACTGATATAATTCACCAGAGGTAGAGACGACTTAGTTGTAGGCTGGGATGAAAACCCTGGCTTGGGATCACAACTTCAGTTCTTGTTACTGTCTGTGTAGGCAGGTTACTTTGTGTCTCTGATCATCATGTTTTTCATATGTAAAATGTGAATAATCATATTACCCTCTTAGCGTTGCTGTGAGGATTAAATGAGAGAATGAAGATTGAATGAGGTAATAATTGTGAAGCTTCTGCCAGCACATTTTCTTCCTTCTTCAAAGTTAATTTTGAGTTTCATTTACTTTGGAAAACCTTCACTGACTACTCAGGTCCACAATGTGTACATACTTATTATATGTTGCTATATGCCACTGGTAAATATATATCTTATATTCTTAACTAGTTCAGGTAGTTTCTAAGTCTTTGAGAGCATAGCTCATAACGTGTTTTTTTTGACATAGGTTATTGAATTGAGTATGCTGAGTTGCACATGAGCCACACTTAACAGAAATTTGTTGATACTGGAATGACTTGTTGACTTTTTAAATTCAGTAGCTTTCCTGGTGATATTCTCATGGAGCTCTGTATAAAACACTGTGTTACATGTACAGACATTCTGTAAAGGATTTAGCACCTCTTTTGAGACTGGAATCAAGCCATATACTTGGAGAATTTACTTGCCTAAAGAGAGGAGATAGGGAGCAGATAGCCATGAAGAAAAATTTCCATGGAAGATTTTTCTTAAACACACCACTTACCTTGATAGTCTAGATTTCAATTGTACTATGATGTTGATGATGACAATGACAAAGACAATAGTAATGGAGATGATGATGGCTAGCACTTATAGTCCTTACTATGTGCCAGCACTTGAGTCAAATGATTTTCTCATATGGTCCTCACAATAACCCTCTGAGCTAGGAATAATCATAATTCCTCTTTAATAGAACTGAAACTCAGAGACATTAAATTATTGTTAAGGTTACAAGTAACTTATAAAAGGTTGCAGAGCTACAACATTTCAGTATGTTTGCAATAAAAAGAATGACTCCAAGCCTTGCTTTGAATTGTGCCTCCACTATAGCCAGCACACTGAAATGTGTGTGCATGCATACCTACACACACATATATTTTGTGTTCAGCTATTATGTGATAAACTAGAGGGAAAGAAACTGGTGATTAATTTTGATTGGTATATTCAATTCTATCACAGAACAAAATAACTTTTAACTTGAGTTATTTTTTCTATTATTTAGGTTTGATTTTTCTTTTTTGTGATGCATTTTTTTTCTCCTGAGAAATAACTTTACTCAAACAAGTTTTCCACCCTCCTTCCCTGTAACTCTCCATTCCTTCTCCTCCCTCCCTCTCTCCCCACCATCTCCTAGTCCTTTCTTTTTCTAAATAGTCTAAGCAGGCAGACACAAAGACAGTCTTTTCTAATTGTTGTATAGAGCAAATTAGTAACTATGAGGTTGTAGTAAACTAATTAAATTCTATGAGAAAATTGTGAAGAATGTTCACTTTAATACTGGTTTGTCTTTTGAAAAAACACGAAGTCCTGTATCTGAAGATTTATCTTATATAAATACAGTGTAAGCAATGCATCAGGGACAAAGCACACTTCATTAGAGTGAGGTCTAAGAAAAGCCAAAGAAGAAAGAATGGAACCAGTTAGCATTTTAATAGATAGATAGTTGCACTGAGATCAGAGAGTGGTTTGTAGAAAGAAGTAGAATGGCTGTAATTAGTGCTGGATGCAAATGGTTAATGCAAGGAAGTCTTATTTCATACAGCAGTGAAAGCCATCTTTGCTGCGCAAATATCATTATTTCTGCTGAAATAAGGAGGAGAGTGTCAGCCTCAGGTTGGTGATTGGAGAACCTAATGCCTGGAATGCTGCTCAACCAAGGAATATGGAAGACCTTGAAGTAGTGTGACTATTCAAGGCTGCCTTTGGCTTTACAGACTTTTAGTGATATATTGCTGGGTTCTATTATATGATAGAATTGGTTACTGGCTTTTGGAGGGATTTCAGTTTAAATTTGGAATTTCCAAGCCAAGAGTGCGAGCCTTTTTCTGTTGTTTATTATAATAAACAAGTCTTCAATAAAGCTATCTCCTTTGTTAGAACCTATGAGACAGGAAGCCCATTCAGTGAAGGCATCGTTTCTTGTGGATAATCTGCAAGTAACAATAGGATGCTACTATACAGTATTTTCTAAACAGTTAGATAAAATTATGCTATGATTTATACTTGGAAATAACAAATTAAATATTTTGGAAGCATATACTAGAATCAGTCACTTCATGAATTCTGGTAGGAGTGTGAAAACAAAAAAGATCGTACAAAGCCTGTGGCTTCCACAGGACATGTCCATGAGGGAGTCTGCCAGACGCTGAAATATCTGAAGGAGACATTTTCTAATGCCAATCTTGAAGGCAAAAACAAACAAACAAACAAACAAACAACCAACCAACCAACCAACCAACCAAACAAACACACCCCAGAACAAAAAATGACTGCAGTTGGCAGTGGGAATTGAGGAAATTGTTTTCTCTTTGGGATCTGGAAAGGAGATGCCAGAGAAGATGAAACTGGAAGCTTGAATGGGGCGAGCTCAAAGGCATTCTAGACAAGTTTCTAGATTGTTGTGATGAATATATTACCACTCTTTTAGAAAAGCACTTTGGAACAACCCTAATAGAATTTCTGTATGTCACATTTTTTAAATGTATAATGTACAGCATGGTGACTGTAGTTAAAAATACTATACTATATATTTGAGAATTGCCAAGAGAGTAGATCTTAACAGTTCTCATCACAAGAAAAAATATGTGGTGATGGATGTTAACTAAATTTACTGCAGTCATGATTTTGTGTGATATACACATACATCTAATCATTATGTGTTATACCTAAAACTAATACAATGTTATATGTCAATCATATCTCAATAAGAAAATGTATAATAAATTTTCTTCCAACTTATGATGTCCTAGATAGATCAAGTCCACAAGACCTTTGAAGCGATCAATATAACCTCATAGAAATAGCTAGATTCATAGAGTTTATGTTTTGATATATAATGAATATTTTTATGAATGTGATTAATTTTATTTTTTTTTCCTAATTTTTTATAGTGTATATATGTGTGCTTTTGTTTAGGAAGACAATCAAAGACCTTATTGAAAAACAGAGACTACAGGATGGCTTGGTTTATCTCTTAGCTCTGACTCTTTTAGTGATGATGTGCAATTCTTCACTTCTCTAGTCCTCAATTACTTCAGTTGTGAAATGAGAGAACTGATACTGGCCCTTCGATTTGTATGGATACTTATAAAATACGTGCCGCTGCTTGCGTGTAAATATGCTTTCAGTGTATATAGACCATTGCTTATCTTTTTCATTCATCACTAGGAGGTGGGTGCTCATGTAGTGAAGTGTAGGAATCTGGAGCAGAAAGCTGGTGAAAGATAATACAGAAGAGGGAGCATTGTGTGGACTGATGATGGTAGTGCACCACAAACTGAGGAGTATTATTAACTCAACTCTGCACTCATGGTCCCCAAACTGGACCAAGCGAGCAGTTCCCAATCTGTCTAATCTCATCAACTAGCAATATTTAAAAAACAATGGGAATTGACAAATTCTTAATGTAAGGACATAGAAAAGTCTGGTATGATGTATTACCTTTATTTTATACATAAAATGATATTCCAATATGTAAAATATAGAGAGAATATATTATCAGAAAAAAAGATAGTTTTTTTTTAAATTCAACAAATTTATCTTTTGCAAAACTCATCCCCTTGTTCTTTTTCTTTGTATGCTAAAAAAGTCATCTCATATGGTCACAGGTTTTAGGACTGTTGTTTAAAAAACCAGTGACTCCTTTCTAAAATTCATTCTATGATTCTTGTTTGTATTTTCTGGGAGAGAACTATTAGGTGAGTGCCCACCTAGGTTTGTTTAAAATACTGAGTCTAATGTTTAGTGGTGCTAGTAATGCAGGGACTGGAGCAAGAGAATAACTCTGTCACCTTCTTGGGATCCCAGCTGAGCTGCTCTGTGTGTATGGAGGGAATGCATGTACAAACACATGTGCCTTTGGAAACAATGGGGAGCACTAAGATGGACTGTCATAATCCTGCTGGGATTATCATCTTTAGATTGAGTTTTACAATTAGAATGGTATGACTAACATAAATAAAGTAATGGTGATTCACCTTGCTTTTTTATTTAATTGCCTGGAGTTTTATGACTTGAGTTTTGTGAAAATCTCCATTATCAGTCAGCGGGTAGTCCACCCTCTAAAATTATTTGTTAATTGTCTGAGAAATAATTTTTCCCCAAGGAAGTCTAGCATTGACATAGCACTGACTTAATTGTTAAACAATTCTGCTTATTTTTCCAAAGCCTTTTGTCCATGTGTAGCTTTCTGGTGTTCTGAGGGCATTCTCTAGCATTGTAGCAGTACTGTTCATGCTAGTCAGTCTGCACTTAGGTGGGAAAGCCTGCTTTCAGAGGACTCAGTTTTCCCTTTGTGTTTGGGAGGATAATAACAACCAGACAGTCATCTCCTGGAGGCAGAGATAAGAGCATTCTTCTACCCTATCCTGATTCCATAGCAATGTATATGTAGAATGTGAAATTCATACCACCTAAAGTCATGATTTCTTGTTGCAAAGTTGCAGTATGCATAGTGGTATAATCATCAATACTTCTTAAGAGGAAACTAAAAAAGCACTTTAGATTATTTCTCTTAGCAAATGTGAGTCTTCTAAGCTTTGGCCTTTTTCTAGTCAGTCAATTTTGGTGAGCAAGAGGCCAAAGTCAGTTTTGGTCTAAGGCACACCACAATGGGGAGAAAGTGAGTAAAGGATCTATCTCTCATTGTCTAAAGTCACACACAGACCTTAAAAGACATCCCTTTGATGTATATACCAGGCTACTTTTTCCCTCAAAGAAGGATGTTAAGTTCATTAAGTGAAGATTTCATTCTGCTCATCTTCAACTGAATGTGGTATATAATTAAATTTATTGTTTTTTTTTTTTTTAAGTCCTGTCTGGTAATGAAGTATCTTTGATTTGTCTCTTTGTTTTGTCACAGGTTTTAGGACTCTTTCTTTTGTGAAGACAGGGCCCTTTAAAAATGTGAAAACAAAGGAAAGTGATCTGTAGATTGAAAAGTACCAGCCTGGAAAATGATGTGTAAGTGAGTTTGTTCAGTCAGGATTTCCAACCTCCAGCTGTCCTGTCATGCTTCTTTTTCCCTATAAACAAAGAGGCTTAGTTTCACTTGAAAGCAGAACACTGCCCATTAAATTTCTTCGTCCTGCTATTCTCTAGGTCCCAATTAATAAAATCATATATATAATTTCGATTTTAACTTCCACAGTAAAAATTTTAACCCATTAAAAAGTTTACTAAGTGAAAGAGTTTTCCCCCAAATATTTCTCTCCATTTTCATCAAAATTACTTAATCCCGGTTCCTACAACTTCCTGCCTGGGTTTCAGCATGATCCTCCTCGAACTGTCCCTTAGTTCTTCCAATCCATTCTGTGTACTTGTTTTTGGACTTATCTTTTCTCGGCCCCATTCATATCCTCTACCCTGTCTTAACTAGTATCCAGTGCATCAAAGTTCAACTCTGCAGTTGAGTTTCTCCAGATTCATCCACTCCACATGCATTTATTGAGCATCAACAATATATTAGGCATGGTGCTAGGGCCTGGATATAAGAAAAAGATAAAAGCCCCACCTTTGATGAGCAATGATTCTTGTTGAGAAGAGAGACATATAATATCGGTGGAAGTTTGAGAGTTAGGGAAGACTTTGCAAAGAAGGTGACCTTGGAACCTTGTCTCGAAGGAGTGGAATTCATCAAACAAAAGAGATTTCCAAGAAGGAAATGTGTGAAGAGAGATGACAAGGCATTGATTTGAGAGGTGCCATGAGTTCAGTGACTTGAGAGTGAGTGTTGGTAAGAGTGGCTGCAAGTGAGACATGGTGGGTAGGGAAAGGCAGTGGCTGGAGCCAGGCCCTATCTCTATAGCTTTCATTTTTTTCTAGCAGAGACCCTCACCTTTAACTAGGCCTGTCTTCTGCCATCTTGTTCCTTTTCTCACCTGGGCCCTCATTCACATGTTCACCGCACTTGGGATATGCCATTTTCACAGAGTTCCTATCTTTTAAGGTGCAATTCTCACGTCACTTGCTTTAAGGAGACTTCCTAGATATCTCAGGACCTCTTCACAGTGCACTCCTTTTTTTTAAAAACTTTTGTTGTGTGGTAAAATGTACATAATATACAATTTATAATTTTACCTTTAAATTTTTTAAAAAAATTCATTTTATTATTAGTTTCAAGTATATAGTACATTGGTTAGACATTAATATAGTTTATAAAACGAGCCCTCTAATTGCTCTTTCTCTCCTTTGGCTCTCCACCTATCCATTACATTAATGCTAACTGCATTCCCTATGCTGTGCTCTCCATCCCCGTGACCATCTATCAACTACTAATTTGTACTTCTTTAACCCTTCACCCCTTTCTCTCAGCACCCTCTCCTGCCTCCCCGCTGGCTGTCACGAGATTGTCCTCTATATCTGTGAGTCTGCTTCTGATTAGTTTGTTCTTTTTGTTCCTTGGATTCTGCATATAAGTAAAATCATATGACATTTATCTTTCTCTGCCTGACATATTTCGCTCAAAATAATAAACTCTAGGTCCATCCATGTTGTTGCAAATGGTAGGATTTCATTTATTTTTTTTATTGGCTGAGTAATATTCCATCATATATATGAACCATAACTTTCTTTATCCAGTTGTCTGTTGACAGGCACTTAGGTTGCATCCATATCTTGGCTATTGTAAATTGTACTGCCATGAACATAGGCGTGCATAGATCTTTATGAATTATTGTTTTGGTTTTCTTTAGATAAATACCCAGAGTGCAATTGCTGGGTCAAAAAGTATATCCATTTTTAATTTTTTGAGGAACCTCCAGAGTGTTTTCCACAGTGGCTGTACCAATTTGCAATCTCATCAACAGCGTATGAGGGTTCCTTTTCTCCACATCCTTGTCAACACTTGTTTTTCTTTGGTGTGAGGTGAAATTTCATTGTGGTTTTAATTTGCATTTTTTTGATGTTAGTGACCTTGAGCATCTTTTCATATGTCTTTTGGCCATCTGTACTTCCTCTTTGGAGAAATATCTGTTCAGGTCTTCTGTGCATTTTTTAATTGGATTGTTTGTTTTTGTTGTTGAGTTGTATGACTTCTTTATATATTTTGAATATTAACCTCTTATCAGATGTATCATAAGTAAATATCTTCTCCCTGTCAGTAGGATGTCTTTCCATTTTGTTGATGGTTTCCATTGTTTTGCAAACTTTTTAGTTTGATGTCATCCCATTTGTTTATTTTTTCTTTTGTTTGCCTTGCCCAAGGAGAAATGTCCAAAAATAAGTTACTAGTAGCAGTATCAGAGAGAATACTGCCTATGTTTTCCTTTAGAATTTTTATGTTTTCAGGTCTTAAATTTAAGTCTTTAAATCATTTTGAGTCTATTCTTGTATATGGTGTAAGAAGGTGGTCCAATTTCTTTTTTTTTTTTTGCATATACCTGTCCAATTTTCCCAGCACCATTTATTGAAGAGACTGTCTTTACTCCATTGTATATTCTTGACTCCTTTGTCATATATTAGGTGAGCGTATAGGCATGGATTTATTTCTGAGCTCTCTATTCTGTTCAAAAGTATCTCTTTATATGCTAGTACTATGCTGTTTTGATTACTGTAGTTTCGTAGTATAGTTTGATATTAAGTAGTGTGATACTTCCAACTTTGTTCTTCTTTCTCAAGGTTGCCTGGCTATTCGGGGTCTTTTATAGTTCCACATAAATTTTAGGATTAGTCTATCTCCCTGAAAAATGCCATTGGTATTTTGATAGGGATTGCATTGAATCTATAGATTGTTTTGGATAGTATGGTCATTTTAATGTTGATTCTTCCTACCCATGAGCACGGTATATACTTCCATTTATCTGTATCTTCATCAATTTCTTTTTTTAATGACATAATTTTCTGAGAACAGGTCTTTTACCTCCTTGGTTAATTTGATTCCCAGGTATTCTATTGTTTTTGTTGCAATTGTAAATGGGATTATTTTTTAAATTTTTCTTTCTGAAAGTTCATCATTGCTGTATAAACATGCCACTGACTTCTGAATATTAATTTTGCATCCTGTTACTTTACTGAATTCATTGATCAGTTGTAACAGTTTTTTGGTGGAATCTTTAGGGTTCTCTGTATATTGTATCATGTCATCTGCAAATAACAAGTTTTACTTCTTCCTGTCCAATTTGGATACCTTTTATTTCTCTTTCTTGTCTTATTGCCGTGGCTAAGACTTCTAATGCAATGTTGAACAGGAGTGGTGAAAGTGGACATCTTTGTCTTGTTCCTGATCATAAGGAAAATGCTTTTAATCTTTTTGCATTGCATGTGATGTTAGCTGTAGGTTTGCCATATATGGCTTTTATTATGTTGAGGTATGTTCCGTCTATTCCCACTTCACTGAGATTTTTTATCATAAATGGATGCTAGATATTGTCGAATGCTTTTTCTACATCTATCGATATAATCATAGGGCTTTTATCTTTTGATTTGTTAATGTGGTGTATCATATTAATTGATTTACGGATATTGTACTAACCTTGCATCCCAGGAATAAATCCAACTTGGTCATGGCATATGATATTATGATATTTTTAATGTATTGCTGAAGTCAGTTTGCTAATATTTTGTTGAGGATTTTTACATCAATATTCATAAGAGATATCATCCTATAGTTTTCTTTTTTTGTAATGCCTTTGTCTGATTCTGGAATCAAGGCAATGGTGGCCTAATAAAAGGAGTCAGGGAGCCTTCCCTACTCTTGAAATTTTTGGAATAGTTTGAGAAGCATAGGTGTTAATTCTTCTTCGAATGTTTGGTAAAATTTGCCTATGAAGTCATCTGGTCCAGGACTTTTGTTTTTTGGGAGTTTTTTGATTACTGATTTGATTTTGTTGGTGGTAATCAGTTGGATCAGATTTTCTGTTGCTTTTCGACTCAGTCTTGGGAGAGTGTATGTTTCTAGGAATTTATCCATTTCTTCCAGATTGTCCAATTTGTTGGCATTAAATTTCTGGTAGTGTTTTCTTATGATCCTTTGTATTTCTGTGGAATCTGTAGTTATTTCTCCCCTTTCATTTCTGATTTTACTTATTTGAGTCCTCTCTCTTTTTTCTTTGATGAGTTTGGTTAATGGTATGTCAATTTTGCTTATCTTTTCAAAGAACTGGTTCTTGGTTTCATTAATCTTTTGTATTGTTTCTCTAGACTCCATTTCATTTATTTCTGCTCTGATCTTTATTATTTTCTTGCTTCTACTCATTTTGGGCTTTGTTTACTGTTCTTCTTCTGGTTCTTTTAAGTATAAGATTATATTGTTTATTTGAGCTTTTTCTTGTTTCTTGAGGAAAGCCTGTATTACTATGAATTTCCCTCTTAAGCCTGCTTTCCTTGTGTCCCACAGATTTTGAGTGGTTGTGTTTTCATTTTCATTTGTCTCAAGGTATCTTTTGATTTCTTTCTTGATCTTATTGTTAACCCATTCATTGTTTAGTAGCATGTTATTTATGTGTTTGTGTAATTCTCAGTTTTTTTCTTGTAGTTGATTTCTAGTTTCATATCATTGTGATTGGAGAAGACGGTTAATATGATTTCAATGTTCTTAAACTTCTTGAGACTTGTTTTGTGTCCTAACCTGTGGTCTATCTTGAAAAATGTTCCATGCGTGCTTCAGAAGAATGTATATTTTGCTGCTTTAGGGTGAAATGTCTGAAAATATCTTTTAAATACATCTGGTCTAATGTGTCTTTTAGAATTTTTTACCTTTTTAAAATGTACAGTTATGTAACATTAAATACATCCATATTGTTGTGCAACCATCACCACTACCCATATCTAGAATTTTAAAAATTTTCCCCAACTGAAATTCTGTACTCCTTAAAAACTAACTGTCCATCTCTTCATCCCTTCAATTCCTGGAAGCCTGCATTTCATGTTCTGTCTCTCTAAATTTGACTCTTCTAGGAACCTCATAAAAGTGGAATCGTATAATACTTTTCCTTTTGTGACTGACTGGCTTCTTTCAATTAACATTACGTCTTCAAATTTCATCCATGTTGTAGTGTCTGTCAGAATTCCTTTACTTTTAAAGGCTAAATAATATTCCATTGTATGTATGTATCATCTTTTTTTTTTTTAAATCCATTTATTCATCAATGGACATGGGTCATTTCCATCTTTTGGCTATTATTAATAATGCTGCTATAAACACGAGTGTACAAATACCCATTTGAGTGCTTGTGTTCACTTTTTTATGTTGCTTCTTTGTTTTGAAAAGATTGTTTTAGGCGGAGTTCCATAGAGTAGTGGTTAGCATGTCTGCTTTACATGCAGAAGGTCCTGGGTTCAAGGCCCAGTGGAGCCACGGCCCATATCCTGGGCGTGCCAGGCATCCAATGCACCAGACCCCCTGGGTGTGCCAGGCCCCGGTTGGACACCAGGCCCCGGGTATGTGCCGCAAGCAAGTGGGAGGAGACGCCCCGCCTTTAGAGATTCAGTTTTTAAGTGGAGATGGCAACAGCTGTAGGTCAGTTGTGGAAGTGGGGGGAGGGGGGAGAATAAAAAAAAAGATTATTTTAGCCTATGTTATAGGCTAAATAATTGGTATGAAATAATTTATTGTCTCATTTATTGCTGATATTATTTTATAATACTTTTGAATACCTGTCAAGTGGTATGGAATAAGCGCTTCATGTATAGCAACGATCATAGAGATTAACATTTATTGAGCCCTTACTATGTATCAGACACTCTTCTGTATGCTTTACATGCAGTAACACATTTAATCCTTAGAATAATCTCATGAGAAGAACACATACATATTTTACAGATAAAGAAAATGAAGTCCCTGAGAATTAGGTAACTTATCCAAAGGCATATAGCAAGTAAGAGATATATATTATTAACACTCACAGCAACTCAGAAAGGTAGATATTATCATCTGCATTTATTCAGATGAGAAAACTATTATTCTGATAACTTAAGTGACATACCTAATATCACACAGTTAAGAAGCAGCAGAGTTCAAATGTAACCCTGATTTACCAGACTCTAATTTCCACACTCTTTCCGCTGCATTGTATGTTATTTTACTTTATTTTTTATATTTTATTTATTTATTTTATTTTCTTAAACCAGATTGCATATTCTAGAGATTAGAAAAACACTTCTTATTAATCCGTCTTTCCTCTAAGCACATTTCATTTCTTGTTGTTAGGTCAATAAGCAAATGAATAGATACGATTCAAGGAAAGAACACAATAGTTTTGAGTAGAGACTTGAGGAGTTTGGGGACAGGGAAATAGGATGAAATAATTTAAAACCATACTTTCACAAAGAAGTTAGTGCTCGATAACCATTGTTATTCTTTTGTATTTCTGTAATCTATAAGTATGTTATAATACATGGAATGCAGTGCTGCATATGCTGCATCCCGTGGGGGAAAAAAGCCATCGATTATTTACAAGAGTTATACTACCCTCGTGAATTATTAAAATTTGCTAATGAGATGAGAAGCAACCTCAAACTCCCATCAGGCTGCTGCCATAGAGGGGTTTTTCTGTGAATAGGGGATAGTTTGGTGGGAGCCAGGCTGGGAAGGGATGGCTGACAGGGAGAGTCAGTATGAGGATGGATAGCCCCAGTGGGAGGAGGGTATGTGTGAATTGAGAAGTAGGATCCATCCATTATATAAAAATAAACAATAAGCAACTTTTGAATCGTGGTACTGTATTTCCTTCTGGGACTCAAATGACTACACAAACCACTTGAGCTTCATTTTTATGGTTTATGAAGCTCAAGGGAATTATATGTTTATAATTTATCGTTGTTGGTTCCACGTAGTGTTTATGGCTCCATATGCTATGTATGATGATATTATGTGCATGCCTGTACACAGTGTTTAATTAATGGCCTAGAGATTATCCTTGGCCTGACTTATTGATGTCTTTGTGTTGGAAAACATGTGCTTTCATGTTGAAAAATAAGAGAGATTCAGGACCAAGAGCCTTGGAGTTTGGAGTGAAATTTCATTCCACTCCATAGCCTTACTAGTTTCAGATTCGGTCTGTGGAATTCTGTATGTGTTGTACATCTTTCCAGCTCGTCTTCTAAGTTTGTGCAACAAGTGTAGCAATTAAAAGTGTAATTAGATTCTGAGCCCCTTGAAATCAATTTCTTTCTTATATTTTTGAGAGAGTGCAATGGACATAAACTTTAAAATTAAATTTTTTTTTTTTTTAAGAAGCAGTGAATCTTCTCCATTTCCCACAGATGGGGGTGAGTCCTGTAAGGATGCCATTTGGGGCTCCACCTGTGAAGAGAAGAGGGAAGGTCAGCGATTCAGGTTGGAATTCTATTTTTTCTTTAGAGAAGCTCTTGCTAAAATAGATTTTAGAGTGTTAAAGTGACTTATGTAGATTGAGTTCGGTGGTTTTCAAACTTTTTAAAATTCATAGTTAATGAAAAGCATATGTAGATGCCAACAGATAAAACAGTTAAACCAGTAGCTATCTTAGTCCTTTTGGCCAGATGAGACGCTTGTGAGTGCAGTGGTTAAAAGTATGAATTGCGATGCTAGACTGCTTGAGTTCAGGTTCCAAGTTCTCCCAGTTACTTAGATGAGCAAGTTTCTAAGCCTCTTTGTACCTCGGTTTCTCCATTTATTAAGTGGGGATGATAAGAATAAAACATGCTTCATGTAAAGATGATGTAAATTAAGTACATGTGGTACTTTCTATTAGCTACTGCTATTATTGTTTAACCTACTTAAGGCTCAGTGAAGCAGTGTAGTAAGCCTTGAGTTAGTGAAAACCTCTGAGTTATCTGAATATGTACGAATACCTACCATGTTCCAGGCACAGCTCTAAGTGCTGGGGAGATGGTAGTGAACAAAGCAGTCTGCTTTTCTGGTTCTTATATTCTGGTGGTCTAGCCCAGGGGTTGACAAACGTTTCCTGTAAAGGGCCAGATCTGTAGGTTCTGCAGATCATACTGTTTCTTTCATCTCTGCTCAGCTCTGTCATTGTACCACTTAGGTAGCCATAGACAATATGTAAAAGGAATGAGCATGGTTGTGTTCTAATAAAACTATTTGCAAAAAGTAGTGGTCTGTATTTGGACTGAGGGCAGAGATTTGCCTCTCCCTGGTCTAACCTAACCTTTCCTTTATACAAATGAGACAGTTATAGGTCAAGTCAGATAATAGTGGCAAAATCAAAACTATAATCCTGATTCAGACATGCTATGTAGTATTCTTTCCATTCCACGAGACTCTCTGGTACACTGGTTTTGTGAGGGCCCAGCCTTCTCTCCACTTACCTTCTAACAATTTACACAGTGAGAGGGGACAGGGGTCTTATCAGTAGATCTTATGATGTGTTTGCTTTTGTATCTGTCCATAGAAAGGTGTATTTGCTCATTTAACAAGTATTTATCAGGTGCCTACACTGTACTAAGACATAGTAGCTAATGGTTAGCAAAGCAGACAAAGATTCCTCCCCTCTTGGAGCTTGCATTCTAGAGGGGAGGAGAGACAGTAAACAATACACAAAGAAAATAAGTAAATTATCAGATGATCAGGAAGAGTGAGAGTAGGTTGTAGGGTTCCTTATAGTGGTCAGAGTAGGACTCACCAAGAGGGTAATATTTGAGTACAAGGACACAAGCAGAGTAAAACTGGGGCAAAAGCCTTTCTGGTAGAGAGAATTGCTGGAGCACAGACTGTGGGCCATATCAAGAGTATTGGAAGAATGGCAAGTAGACAGTGTGGCTGGAGAGGAGGGTGCAGGGGAAGGGGGCCGTAACAGAAAATGAAATGGGGGCGGGGGAGTGATCTTGCATGCCTCTTTAAGGCCAGGTGCAATAGGGAGCCACTGCAACATTCTGAACAGAGGAATGCCATGCTCCAAAAGGACAGGCTCCTTCTGACTGCTTTTGAGAATAGAGTCTAGAAACAGACTTGTTAAGAAGCCACTGCATAGATCCAGACAAGAGGTGACGTTGACTCAAGACGTAGAAATAGTGATGGATGGAGGTGAAAGAGGAGGTCATATTTTGGATATATATTTTGAAGGTAGTACTGATAGGCATTTCCAACAGATTGGAGTATGAAGAATGAGAGGAATTAGAATGACTTGCTTATTATATTCATAGGATTTCTGGGTTGAGCACACAGTCCAAGAACCTTCTTTTATGGATGGGAGAACTGAGGTACAGAGAAGAGTGACTTGTACCAGATCTCAGTAGCAAGAGAGTGGCTGTCCCTGGTCAAGGGGGCACAGCTCTATCTCCCTTTTCTATTCAACATTTGTCTTCTTTGGTTACTCTTCCTCTTTCCCTGATACCACAGAGCTAGATGCCCCCCCTTTATTCTTTCCATGCCATTCTGTTTTTACTTGGCCTGTCACAAAATTTTCCTCTTTGCCTTCTTGTTCCCCTCCACCTGCCCCCACTCCCCACCACTCAGCATGTACCTTAGCTCTTGGAGGGCTCCTAGCATAGTGCTTGACACCATGACATAGTGCTTAATGTTTGTTGAATGAAAAAATAAACAAGGTTTTTCAAATAGTCTTTCTTTTCCTAATTTACAGCCATTCTAAAATCTCACTGTTGTTTTCTTTTTTCTTTCACTGACTTTCCCTTCATTTTTTTCCATCTAGAATCTTTACTTGGATTTGCTTCATATTTTCTATTATAAGAGTTTCCCTAGAGCCCGTCACATTTCATTCGTGAAACAGTAATACATCCGACAGTAACGTACTTGATATTTGAAATCTCTCTTTTTGCCTTCTTTTGGTTCCTCAACAGGTCTTTTGGGTGGCATGCAAGTTCAGAGTGTCTTGAAATTCTGCCAGAGACATGGCACAGTTGCAGCGATGTCTAATACTTGAAAGCATGCAGTATGGCTGGGTCATGCAGGGCTTACCCATGTCCGGAATGTAATGCCTCTGTCTACACTTGGTCCTCTCTTTTGCCATTACTCTTAGTTGAGATGTGCTATAAAAATCACCAGATGTCAACAATCTAGGCAACCATGCCCTGACTAAATCTGCTCAGGATGAAGGCGCACCTGCCAGAAGCATCTTCCAGAACTGCTAGTCACTGAAACTGCAAATTCACTTAACCTTTAGCTTTTAGGCAAACTATTATTCCAAGTTCTACAAACTACAAGAAGACAAAATCAGGTTAGAGTACATAATGGGTAAAATATCTATTACTTTTTGTGACCTGAAAAATATTTTTATTCTTTTTTTTACTTTCTTGGATATTATTTTTTGAGGAATATGTGAGTCTATTATCTTAGAGCTAAGAGCTAACAATAGATTATTGGTTGCCATATTTTTAGTTTTATGACCCACTGATCATAGTTTCATTGTGAATTCAATGATAAAATAATAGATGATATTTATAACCTGGCACCTTGCTGAGTATCCTACATGCATTCTTTAATTCTCACAGCAACCCTAAGGGCAGTGCTATTGTTATTATTTCCATTTTATAGATGAGGAATGAAGTTAAGTAACTGGCCCCATGACAATACCTGTAGAGTTCAGAGCGTACTCTTTATCACCAAATGAAGTGGCAGATATACAGGCTCTATGGTATTGTGCTGGCTTATGTTCCGTTTTTTTCACATACATATTTTAAATTATGATACTTTTGGGGGTACAGACTAAATTGCAATAAGCCTTAAGGTTAGTTTGTGTTTCCTTTGGTGTATTATATTTTATAAAAATTCCCAACATTCATATAGCACTGTAACATTCACAAAATGCCAAATATCTCCCTTAACTTTAGTGTTCTGTGGACACTCAACTTATTTTCCTCTTATCAGTTATACTGATCATCTTAAATGCAGAGAAAATTTTCCCTAATCCTCCCTTTCCCTTTAAATTCCCTCCCAACGCTGACTTCTCTCCACATCAATTACTTTACAACGTTCAAAATAGTTTCATATCTATTACCCCATTTAATCCTCAAATCAGTTACCTGAGATACATGTAATTCTTCCCATTTTGCTGTTGAAGAAACTGAGACTTAGAGAAATTATTTGACTGTTGGAGAGATGAAGTAGAAGGGAAGAGATTTGAAGTGTGGGAAGAATTCAATCCACACTTCTAGAAGCTGAAAACAACCCCCTGCCAACAGCTGGCAAGGAAACAGGGATCTTAGTCCCTACGATCTCATGGATCCGAATTCTGTCAATATCTAAATAAGCCTGGAAATGTATTCTCTCTTAGCACTTTCAGAAAGGAATGCAGCCCTGCTGACTCCTTGATTTCTGCCTTGTGAGCCACTTAGCAGAAAACTAACTGAGACATGCTGTGCCTGCATTTCTGATCCATAGAAATCATAAGGTAATAAATTTGTTGTTTTCAGCTGCTAAATTTGTGGTAGTCTATTACAGTGCCAAAAGGATACAAATATACTCACAAAAGCTATTTAGTGGTGACTGAGGTGATCCCAAATTCCATACCATTTCTACTGGCTGCCTGGGATGGCACCTAGTGCTCTAGAGATGAGAGAACCATCTGCTCCAGATGTGCACAGGATGGTCCACTTAGATAAGGAAAAAAATCTGAACTTTTAACTTAATAGTTTTGTGTCGATTTTATAATATAATTAATGTATTAGTATTCATAATATGTGTATATTATATGGCCAGCTCAATGGTTTTTTCCTGATAAGATTGCATGATCAAAAGGCATGTTGAATAAGTGATCCACTGGAGAGGAGAGCAGAATGTAGAGTCAGCATGTTATAGTGAAAAGCTCACTGTATTTGGAGTTGAAGCCATGTATTTTATTTTCACTATGATGGTAGCTAGCTCAGTGACTTTGGCTAAGCCACTACACATTTTTGGTTTATATTTCCTCATGGAACCTGCGATAAGCATCCTAGATGCTTCCTGAGCTTTTTCTGAGAATTTAGAGATGTCACGTTAATGCCAAATCACTAACTACCATCTCTGAACCATGTCTTTGTCTGATTGAGAGAAAAAGAGAGAAACAGGTTTTACTGAGTTGGCTGGTTGTTTTGAAGAATTGATCACTATGTTTGGCTGAATTGACTTCACATGGTAAGGTACTTCTGGGCAGGTATTTTTCTGATTCATTTTTTTTTTTAAGTCTTCCAAACCTCTAATCTGGTACTTTGTACCAGATTGATAATATTTTGTGAAATGAATGGGCTCCCTTATAACAGGTGGTTAAAGCAAGGCACAAAGAGGTTAAGTAACCTGCCCCAGGTCACACAGCTAGTAATTTGCAGGGCAGGGATCCAAATCCAGCAGACTGGCTTCAGAGTCTGTGCTACTCACCATTATATTCTGTTGCTTCTTCATTGTAGGAGGTGGCAAGACTAACTTAGTAGGGCTCTTTTCCTGAGTCCTTCAAACATAAGTATTTCTTAAACTTCTAACCCACCAAGAATAATAAAGACACCTTCATCCCCCCAGGACCCAGAGTATGGGACCAGAATGGAAGAACCCAGAGTGGGGTGTCCAGTATTGTCATAGAGTGGAGTAAGGGGGAGATCACAGCATAAAGAGCTCTCTGGCCGTGGAAAAATTGTGTAAGCTTTCTGAGCCAGTTTCCTCAGATATCAACAGAGCTGACAATGCCTACTGAATGAAGTTGTTGTGAGAATTAAATAAAATAATGGGTACAAAACATAATGTTTCAGGCATGGAGCACAGCAGGTACTTAACAATCTTTGTTGAACTATACTGCACCCTGGTCTGAGTGGCTCTGGAGCCCAGAAGATGTTAACATATAGGAAAGAGGATATGTCCTACTGCCTGCAGCACAGCCTGGCCTACATAGAATTCGAATGCACCATGTCTTAAGCCTATCCCATCATCTTCTTTCCTGCCATCTCAATCTGCCTGTCTCCCTGTGCTCTGAACCTCTTCATGATTTCACTATTCCCCGTTTCCTAGGTTGGAACCTCACACTCATATCCAAAGAACTGCAGAGATTTTTTTGTGTCTGCCTCTATAAAGTCAGTAGGATTCATCTTCCTTTCTGTTTCTTATGGCTGAGAATTTAGGTCATGTCATTAGCGGGCTTGGATTACAAACACAATCTCTTAACCTATTACTCCATCTCCAAATCTCCAACTGCCACTGATTATCTGCCTCAAACACAAGCCAACATATTGCTTCCCCATAAAAACCTCTTTTTAACTTTGCACTGCTTTTAGTGAGGCCATGTGTAATCTGGCCCTTTTCATTGCCACATCCTGTCTAAGAAAAAGACGTCCACTTGACTACAGTAGTCTTGTGCTATCTTTGGAGTATGTGAATGTGATGGACCTGGCTGAATGGAGTGCATCAGCAGCTGGGTAAGGGAGCCCCAGATACATGGGTTGCTTAGACTAACTAGTCAGATATCGAGGGTGACTAGCTGCAGTCCTTGCCAGGATTGTTAATTTTTCTTTGCTTTCTATTTTCCACCTTTAAAAAATTTCATTGTGCCCAACTCTTCCACCAAAGTACATACAAGAAAAGAAAAAGCAAGCCCCTGGGCATTTGCAGAAATCCTTAGGGGAACTCTGGAGATGATCTCATACCAAGAAACTGAGAGATACCATGTATATAAGCTTTGGCTTCCATATACACAATTTGTAGGCCTGAGATCTTTTAGGTCACTAGGCTAAAACTTAATGGACGTGAGAGGAATGTGTTAATAGTTATCTTTGTGACTTCTAAAATATAGACACCCTAATCTTCACTATTTTGTCTGCCACCAAAAAAGTATATTTAAATGTTAATTTCGTGTTTTTTTTTTTCCCCCATTTATAAGATCCTATCATGTCATTCCTTTCTATTCTTCCCACTGCTTAGGCAAAAGAACAAAATTTTACTTATTTGTTAAATTTAACATTTCTATAATATTAATTGTATGTTAGGCACTGTTCTAAGAACTTTACAGATCTTTTTTTTTTATTTTTCATTTGTTATTAAGTTTATTGGGGTAACATTGGTTAATACAATTATATAATTTTCAGGTGTACATTATCGTTTGACATCTATATATTCTATTGTGTGATTACCACCCAAAGTCCTGTTTCCTTCAGCTACCATATATTTGATCCCTTTTACCACTTCGCCCTCCCCTTATATTCCTATATTTGACCCACTTTACCCTGTCTACCTCTCCCTTCCTCCCCCTCCCCCTTCCCTCTGGTAACCACTAGATCATTGTCCATTGTCCTAAGTCTCTGTTTGTCCTGTTCGTTTGTTGCCTCTAGGTTTATGTCCCACATATAAGTGATATATTGTGATTTTCAACTTTGTCAGTCTGGCTTATTTCACTTAGCATGATTATCTCAAGGTCCATCCATGTTGTCGCAAATGACAGTATTTCATCTCTTCTTATGGCTGAGTAATATTCCATTGTATATATGTGCCACGGCTTCTCTAGCCAATCATCTATCGTTGGACACTTCGGTTGCTTCCATGTCCAGGCCACTGTGAATGATGCTGCTATGAATATCGGTATGCAAATATCTTTTCGGATATGAGTTTTTAAATTTTTTGAGTAAATATGCAGTAGAGGGATTGCTGGATCATATGGTAGATCAATTCTTAGTTTTTTGAGGAAACTCCATATTGTTTTCCATAGTGGCTGTACCAATTTGCAGTCCCACCAGCAGTGTAGGAGGGTTCCTTTTTCTCTGCATCCTCTTCAGCATTTGTTATTACTTGTTCTGTTGATTATAGCCATTCTAACAGGTGTGAGATGGTATCTCATTGTGGTTTTGATTTGCATTTTCCTAATAGCTAGCGACGTTGAGCATCTTTTCATGTATTTGTTGGCCATTTATATGTCCTCTAGGGAGAAGTGTCTGTTCAAGTCCTCTGCCTATTTTTTGATTGGATCATTTGTTTTTCTTATTGTTATTGAGTTGTATGAGTTCTTTGTATATTTTAGATATTAGACCCTTATCGAAGGTGTTGCTTGCAAATATATTTTCCCATTTGGATTGTTGTCTCTTTACCTTGTTGACGATTTCTTTTGCTGAGCAGAAGCTTTTCAGTTTGATGTAGTCCCATTCATTTATTTTTTGCTTTTACTTCCCTTGCTTTTGAGGTCAAATTCATAAAATCCTCTTCAAGTCCAACGTCCTTGAGTTTCTTTACTATGTTTTCTTGTATGCATTTTATTGTTTCAGGTCTTATATTCAGGTCCTTAATCCATTTTGAGTTAATTTTGGTGTGTGGTGATAGACAACAGTCTAGTTTTATCTTTTGCAGGTGGCCTTCCAATTTTCCCAGAACCATTTATTGAAGGGCTTTCCTTTCTCCACTGTATGTTTTTGGCTTTTTTTGTGAAAAATTATTTGCCCGTATAAATATGGGTTTATTTCTGGACTCTCGATTCTGTTGTACTAGTCTGTGTGTTTGTTTTTCTGCCAAAACCCTGCTATTTTGATTACTGTCACTTTGTAGTATAATTTGAAGTCGGGTAGAGTGATGCCTCCAGCCTCGTTCTTTTTTCTCAGGATAGCTTTGGCGATTTGGGGGTCTCTTGTGCTTCCATACATATCTGATGATTTTTTGTTTTATTTCTTTAAAAAATGCCAATAGGATTTTGATGGGGATTGTATTAATAATACAATCTGTATAATGCTTTAGGTAATATGGTCATTTTGATTACGTTGATTCGTCCAATCCAAGAACATGGAATATCTTTCCATTTCTTTGTATCTTTCTATTTCTTTTAATAGGATCTCGTAGTTTTCATTATATAGGTCCTTCACATGTTTTGTTACATTTATTCCTAGGTATTTTATTCTTTTTGTTGCAATTGCAAAAGGGATTATTTTTTTCCACGTCTTTTTCTGACGCTTCATTATTAGCACATAGGAACGCTATGGAATTTTGAATGTTGATTTTGTATCCAGAGACTTTACTGTATTTGCTTATTGTTTCTAATCATGTTCTTGTGGAGTGTTTAGGGTTTTCTCTATAGAGAGTCATGTCATCTGCAAATAGTGACAGTTTGACTTCTTCGTTTCCTATTCGGATGTCTTTTATATCTTTCTCCTGCCTAATTGCACTTGCTAGGACTTCCAATGTTATATTGAATAGCAGTGGTGATAGTGGACAGCCTTGCCTTGTTCCTAATTTTAGAGGGAAGGTTTTTAGTTTTTCATCATTAAGTATAATGTTGCTTGTGGGTTTGTCATACATGGCCTTTGTAATATTAAGGTACTTTCCTTCTATACCGATTTTGTTGAGTGTTTTGATCATAAATAGATGCTGTATCTTGTTGAAGGCTTTTTCTGCATCTATTGATATGATTCTTATTTTTAAATTTGTTTATGTGGTGTATCACATTAATCGATTTGCGTATGTTGAACCATCCCTGTGCCCCTGGGATGAAGCCCACTTGATCGTGGTGTATAATCTTTTTAATATGTTGCTGTATTCGGTTTGCTAGTATCTTAATATGGATTTTTGTATCTGTGTTCATGAGAGATATCGGTCTGTAGTTTTCTTTTTTGTGTTATCTTTATCAGGTTTTGGTATCAGAATAATATTGGCCTCACAAAATGAGATGGGAAGTATTGCCTCCTCTTCGATTCTTTGGAAGAGTTTGAGGAGAATAGGTATTAAATCTTCTTTGAATGTTTGGTAGAATTCACTGGTGAAGCTATCTGGTCCTGGACTTTTACTTTTTGGTAGGTTTTTGATGATTGTTTCAATTTCCATACTGCTGATTGACCTATTTAGATTTTCTAGATCTTTTTGATTCAGTCTAGGAAGGTTGTATTTTTCTAAGTACTAGTCCATTTCTTCTAGGTTATTAAATTTGGTGTTATATATTTTTCGTAGTATTCTCGCATGATCCTTTGTATTTCTGCAATGTCTCTCATAATTTCTCCTCTTTCATCCATGATTTTGTTTATTTGTGTCCTTTCTCTTTTTTCTTTAGCGAGTATTGCCAGAGGTTTGTCAATTTTATTAATTTTCTCAAAGAACCAGCTCTTTGTTGTATTTATTTTTTCTATTGCTTTTTGTTTTCACTTTCATTTATTTCTGCTCTAATTTTGATTATTTCTTTCCTTCTGCTGACTTTGGGCTTCATTTGTTCTTCCTTTTCTAGTTTATTAAGATGAAGCATTAGGTTGTTTATTTAGTCTTGTTCTTGATTTTGGAGATAGGCCTGTAATGATATGAACTTTCTCCTTATGACCGCTTTTGCCATGTCCCAAAAGTTTTGATTTATTGTACTATCGTTATCATTTGTTTCTATGTATCTCTTGATCTCTCTTCTTATTTTTTCCCTGACCTGGTTATTCTTCAGTAGCATATTGTTTAATATCCATGTATTTGCGATTCTTTCTGATTTCTCTCTGCAACTTATCTCTAGTTTCAAAGCATTATGTTCAGAGAATATGGTTGGTATGATTTCAACCCTCTTATATTTGTTGAGACTATTTCTATGTCCCAGTATGTGGTTGATTCTTGAGATCGTTCCATGTACACTAGAGAAGAATGTATAAGCGGCTGTTTTGAGATGGAAGGCTCTGTAAATGTCAATTATGTCTAGTTGGTCTAATGTGTCATTTAAGGGTTTTATTTCCTTATTGATTTTCTGTTTGAATGATCTGTCCATATTCGACAGTGTGGTATTTAGGTACTCTACTATGATAATGTTTTTGTCTGATTCTTCCTTTAGTTCTTTTAATAATTGCTTTACATATTTCGGGGCTCCCTGATTGGGAGCATAGATATTAATAAGTATTATATCTTCTTGGTGCATGCTTCCCTTTATCATTATGAAGTGGCTCTCAGTATCTTTCGTTACTTTTTTTGAAGTCTATTTCGTCTGATATTAGTACTGCTACTCCCACTTTTCTCTGAATGCCATTTGCTTGAAATATCATTTTCCACCCTTTCACTTTGAGTCTATATTTGTCTTTGGAGCTGAGATGTGTCTCCTGGAAGCAGCATATGGTTGGGTTTGTTTTTTGATCCAGTCTGCAACTTTGTGCCTTTTTATTGGTGAGTTCAGTCCATTTACATTTAGGGTGATTGTTGAAATATGAGATCTTATAGCCTTCTTATATGCTCTGGTAGCTCAGTGTTTCCATTGCTTCCTTGTCTTTGTGTTTCTGTTTTCTTTATTTTGGTTGGTTTTTCTGGGTTTTGCCTCTGATTCTTCTTGTTTTATGTTATATACTTCAGTTCTGACTCTATGGTGTGTGGCTACCATTACAAATATGAAAAAGATAGTTATATATATACTGTCATCCATTTTCTTCTGCGTGTGCCTTATCTCCCTTCCCTTTTGTGAAGTTGGATCTTATAACCCTTCCCTTTTCAGTCATTGTTATCTCAATTGTTTCTATGTATGTTGAACGTTCATTACTATCTTGCCATAGTAATTCTCTTCTTATTGCTTAAGCTTACAATGTCCTGTTCTTTGTAAAGGTTGCACTCCTCTGCTTCTATTTGCCTTATAGTCACTTTACTCCTAATTATGTTTTTTTTTTTTTTATTTGTCATTTTGTTTTAGATGAGCTGACATCTTTCAGTATTTCCTGTAGTGCAGGCCTCATAGTGGAGAATTCCCTCAGTTTTTGTATGTCTGGAATGTTCTTAATTTCTCCTTCATATCTAAAGGGGAGTTTAGCTGAATACATTATTCTAGGCTGGTAGTTCTTTCAATTAAGAGTTTAAATATTTGATTTCAGTCTTTTCTGGCTTGTAAGGTCTGCACTGAGAGGTCTGACGATAATCTAATGGGTTTTCCTTTATACATTACCATTTTCTTTTCTTTGGCTGCTCTGAGAATTCTATCTTTGTCATTGACTTTTTATAATTTTAATACAATGTGTATTGGTGGAGGCCTTTTTGGGTTGAGATAATTGGGTGTTCTGTTGACTTCTTGAATTCCAAGCTCCAGCTCATTCCTTAGATTTGGGAAATTCTCATCCACTATTTGTCTGAAAATGCTTTCTAGTCCCTGTTCCTTTTCCTCTCCTTTGAGAATTTCCATTATTCTTATGTTTCTTCTCCTGATGGTATCAGCTAGTTCTTGTATTTGTCTTTTATTATTTTTTATTCTTCGGTTTCTCTCTTCTTCCTTCTGATTTATTTCTAGATTTCTGTCTTAGATATCATGGATCCTTTCCTCTATTTTTGGTCAACTCTATTTCCCAAGCCTGCGATTTCGTTTTTCAACTCTTGCAGTGTGTTTTTTATCTCCAGAAGTTCTATTTGGTTCTTTTTAAGGGTTTCAATCTTCTTGCTCTGCTCATCTTCTTGTTTTTTCAATTTCTGAAATTGTTGATATAATTCATTTTAGAAGTACCATCCTGAATTCTGTCACTTAAGTCACATATTTCTATGTCTGTAAGCTTATTTTCTAGAGATTTTTCTCTTTCTTTCTGAGTTGCCTTGTTACCTTGGTTGTTCATGGTGATTAATAGACTATTTTTCCACCTGGGCGTTAATGGAAGTGTAATCTGTTGCATTTCCAGAAAGAAGATTATTATATAAAGGTCTCTCTTTAGCCTCCTGCAAAGAAGGCACTCTTCTTTTGGTTTCCAGTAGGTGGTATCTAAGCCTCTTGGATCCCTAACAGTTTTAGTAGCGGTTGCTCAGATTCCCCTGGGGCTCCGCAGTGTTCGGTTTCGGAGGGTATGGGGGGAGGGGCCCTCTGGGTTGGGGTTTGGGAGCTGCAGCTCAGCCTTGGTTTTGCAACCAGGGCCAGTGAAAATCAACTGTTGTTTCTCTGCTGTCCAGTCCCACTTCTCTGCTTTCTGCCCTGATGACTGGGCCCTGTTGCTGGCCACTAAGTCCTGGCACTTCCAGGCAGGGCTGATCAGGGAAGTCGCTGCATCTTTACCCCTCCCCCTCCTCCTGCAAGAAGCTCCCGGGGCTATGAGAGGCTTCTTTATTTGTCCCAGTCCACCACCTGACACCCAGGGTTTTGACCTGTGGTAGCTCTTATGCGCAGATTCCGTGCTCAGACTTGCTGGTATGCAGTTTTGGTATTTTTTGTTCAGTTTTAGATGTTCAGCTTATTGTTGTTTCAAGGGAAAGATCTGAGGACGTCTCTCACTCTGCCATGTTTCCCCAGGACTTTACAGATCTTAATGCATTAAACTCTATGAAGTAGGTACTATTATCATCATCCCATTTCTCAGATGAGGACACTGAGGCACAGAAAGGTTAAATAACTGTCCTCCATAACACAACTAGTATGCCTTCATGATTTGGCTCCTTCCTATCTCACAGACCTCGTCTCATTGCTTATTCTTACTCTTGCTCTCCCTTTCTGGTCATCTTTGTGTCTTCGTATAAGCATACTGAGCCTGGAATATGTTCTCTGTTCTTCACTCAGTTAGTTCCCAGTTGTGGTAATATTATATTATGAATGTACTTGAACATGGGATAATTCAAATGGAGACATTTCCTTTGGTGGTAGAAACTGAAGAACCTTGATCAAAGGCCTAGTATGGATTTTATTAACCTTCCTCATATATCTGCTTCCCTGAGCCTTCTCCACCTCTACTGGGAGGATCACCATTCATCCTTGTGTTCAGGCTTCCCAGTCTCTGTTGAGAGGACCACCATATATCCATGCCTTCAGGTCTATCACCTTGGAGTTTTCCTCTCTTGCTCTCATTTTCTATATCCCATCCCTCAGTAGATCCTGTCAGTTCTACCTTCACAACCCACTTCTCTACTACTACCAGATTAATCCTAACTGCTATTGCTTCTTGTCTGGACCACAGCAAGTGCTTCCTTCTGGTCTCACCTCCTCTCTTGCCTTTTCCAATATACTCTCCACAGGCAGCCAGAATGACACAATCCAATGTCTAACCATGACTTATGAGGTCCCTCAGGATCCTAACCATAGCTATCTTTTCATCTTTGTTTCCATCATGTCTTTCCGTTGCTTGCTGCTCCCGGGTCCACTGGCCTCCTTCCTTCTTTTCTAGGAGTACTCCAGGTGACCTCTGTGTTCACTAGCTGTTCCCTTCTGGAGGACTCTTTGTCCGGATCTGCCCATAGCTGCTCCTTATTCTCCATGTCTCTGTTTAAACTTTATCTCCTCAGAGAGGCCTTTTCTATTCTATTGTTTTTTCTTCTCTAATCCTATTTATTTTCCTTCATGATACCTGATATTTTTGTTTGTTTTTACTACATATTTATTTGATTTTTGTTCTGTCTCTCAGATATATGGGGATTCAGCCCCTGGAAAAATACCTGGCACATATTAAGAGTTTATTAAATATTTGGAATAAGTGAATAAATGAATTATTGAAGAACTAAAAATGAATATGGGAGAAGAGAGAGTTGGTTATTTCCAAAAAGCTTTCTGCTAGTAACATCAAGAGATCCAGAATACAATCTAAGAGTGAGTTCCTCCCCTTGATGACAAAAGGTAGTTTAACTACTGAGGAAACAAAGCAAACCAGAACTGAGGGAGCCCTCTCTATCACTCTGTTTTATACACCTGTTGATTGCCTGTGGGGCTGCTCATCCTGCTGGTTGGAGGCCTAGGGAAGAGCACTTGATGTGCCATCACCAAGCAGAGCAGCTGTGCTTTTCTCTTTTCCCTTATGCTGGAGCTTTCACTGGGAGTGAGCCTACAGAAACTTGGTTCACAGGACATTATTCCCAGCCTGGATGGTTTGGAAGGTACTGAGGGCCTATATGTCCACTTGGGAGTAAGATCCTTAAGGACATCCTTAGTACTTTGGCTAAATAGCAGAGCCTTTCTCAGAGAAACTCTCCAAGGATTTTTCTGCTCAGGCTTCCCAGAGTAGAGCAGTGATTTGTAGCAGTTTCAGGCCTCTTTATATTCCATTTTCATCTCTCCCCATTGATTTTGCCATTTGCAGCTTATCATGGAAATGAGGATAGCTGGTACAGATGGAGCAGTTACTAGATGCTTCTCCCTGTCTTGTAGCTGGGGCACTCCTGAGGAATCAGCTGAATGCATATTTGTTTCCTTAACTCTTCTCTGGGTTTCGCAAAGTTGAAGTTGCCTGGAAAGTGGTCATCAATTTTGCAGATTGTTTCATATTGTACAGTGTAAAAACAGATAGAAGAATTAGGACCACCCCCAACATAAAAGCTTAAAAGAAAACATAAATATATAAGTTGTGACAATTTATACTGATTTTAGGAATATACTTTGCTGAAACAGGATGAAAAATACTTTATGTTCAAACAACTTCCTTCTATCCAGTTCTTAGGGTGCAATGAACTGTTTCTTTTACTGCAGCTTGATTATGATGCTGGAGTCATAAGGAAGGCTAGCATTTTGCTTTAAGAAAACTCCAGATATATTTGGTGGTATATCAAGTATGTAGAGGTCAGTCTGGGACACAGTTTTAATCTGAAAGAGTAAGTAGAAAGTGCCTGTGAAAATATAAAGCAGGAGATTCATGTCCCTACATGAAAGCTAGACCCCTTAGCACTTCCTATTCCTGATTCCCATTTAGTAGACAACATTTCCAGTTATCTTCTCCACCACTCCCACACCCCCAGCCCAGAGCAGCTAAGAAGCAGCAAACTGGAAGAGGGCAAAGGAGGTTGCAAGTCGAAGTCACACTGATGGATGAGTGAAATGATAGCTGACAACAGGGACGTGACAGCAAATCTTAACCAGCAATGCAGGACTGCTGTAGACTAGCTTAGAAATGCCAAGTTTTGTCTGCAAGTCCAGGACAGACACAGTGAGGATTGCCTTTAGGCATGACACACAGTAAGGAGACATTGGAGAAAATAGCTCCAACTAGAAGGATGTGAATCTCTAAAAGCTTTTCACAAATTTGCCAAGTCAAAGAGCTCTCCCTGGGGAGGAAGTGGGGATAGGAAACTGTTGCTTGGCTCAAGCCGAATGCTGAAAGACCAAGAGATGGTTTCCAAGTTAAGTGGGCATGAATGTTAACAAATGAAGGTGCAGTGAGGTCCATGTGAGTGGTTAGGCTCTTCAGAAACTAAATTAGAAGAGTTTAGGTTTTTGGTGGCTGATTTCCTTTTTTATAGCTATTAAAAAAAAAAAAATCTGCCCTAGACCAGTACCTTTAAAATTGAGAAAAAACGCTCTAGGGAGGGAGCATGATGATCTTAGGGTATGTGATATATGTAGTATATAATGCCTTTTTATCTAAATACAAAAATAAATTAAACTTTAATTAAATAAAAATTGACAGCAGCATTTGTGTGACACATAAGCAAATATACCTATATTTGGCGATGTGCTCAAATCACATACAAAATAAAAAAATCTTTGGAAATGCCCAATCTATAGAATAACATGGCTCTATCAAGCAGTCTGTATGAATTCTTTCAATTTCTCTCCTCAAATTTATCTCCACACTTATCTGTATCCGTAGCTTCATTTCCCTTTTAACTCTTTTTGCCATGGGAGAGATATCTTTCAATGGGAGGGATGACCTTCTTTCCTTTCTGAAGGTGATTCCTCCTCCTGCATTTGGGGTTCTGATCCCATCAGTTAATATTGAATTCTTACTCTAAAAATCTGTTTTCTCTCCCTTACTCTCCCTATTTAACCTTTTCCTGCTCAACTTATGAATTGTTTCACAACTCTACCATCTTAAGAAATAGTTCCTACTCTTCATCCTGAACCTGTAGAGGGAGGAGAGTGTTTAAGTCTCAGTCATAGGGAGTCTATGTCTTGAGGCTGTGGACTTCACAAGGATTTCTGTCCTTCCTTCAGTGCTATGGCCCTTTCTCTACTTGCCCCATACCCCATTCCTAGGCTGCAGCTTTTTCCTGAATTTCCTTGAATCCCAGTTTCTCCATGACTTATGGGTACCTCCCTCTGCCACCCACCACTATGTGACAGGAAAGCTGGAGGCAGCAAGGGAGGGAATTGCTTTCCCTTAGGTGAGATAAGGTTTCATAATTATGGTCAGGTGGTCTTTCCCACTGGGTAATAGGCCTTTGTTATGAAGATTGCTCTGGGTGGGTTTCACTATGGTTACTCTTCCTTACCCACTGCCAGGACTAGGAGGGGGATCTTTTTCAGATCCTCAATGTGAGAACTTGGTGGAGTTCTTGGAGGGAAAGCTCAGAAAATACTCCTCCCTTCAGACTATGGCCCTCAGGAATTTCTCACTTTTATAGAGTCTACATTGAGCCTCCAGCAATTTGTCAAAGTTGCTAAATAAGTGTTCCGACCAGTTTACAGCTCCCGCAGCTTTTGCTCTAGGGAAACAGATTTAGGTTATGGTATCTCTCTGGATGAGCCAGTCTCTCTAGATTTCAGAGATGTTTTGTCCTGCTGCTTCATTTTTATGATAAGTTCAAGGAAAGGAACTTATTTTCAGTTTGTCCAGCTTTGTCTTGTTATAAAGACGGAAGTGAAGACTTCCCAAATCTTTACATGTCAGAGCTAAGATTCAAGTCTGCCTCACTCCACACCCTCAATGTCCACATCAAGTCCTATTACTTCTGTTTCCAAATATCTCTTGAAACATCACAGCGTTAGTCATAGCACTGTGATTTCTTGTCCGGATCATTATAGTAGTCTAATCATATTCATCTCCAGGAACGCACTCCTTCAATAAGTCCCTTAGTATCATCTTAGGGCTGTCCATATTAATGTCTTCTCATGGTCCCTCCAGCTTAGTATAGAATATAGTGTCCTATAGTCCTTGCTCTCCAGTCCCTTACAATCTAGTAGAAAAGACCAAAGGTTCAGGGTCTGGAGACAAGGATGTGAATGCATTTTATAAGAACTTTGAAATTATTCATTTAATTTCTGTTGCTTTAAATAACTAATCTCTTTAAATTGGGACATGTTCACGGAAGTAAGAATACAGATCGAAGAGAAATAAAATTCGGGTAGAACAAATTTTAATATATGGTCTATTTATTGATGCAAAATAAATGTTTCTTTGTGATTATGGCAATGTACCCATATTTTGTGCTTGTATAGAGGAAGGGACTGGATCAAAAATCTTTTATTTTGGCCACAACTGCAATAAAGTTCTGAGCACTATGATGTGACACACATTCTCTCACAACATACATGAGACTGGACATGGGTAAGACAAGGGCCGTCAGCATAAGGATTTGACCTATTTTCAACCTCAGGAGCTCTTAATTCACTTCCAAAGATCAAATGAAATGGTAACTGTAATGTGTCAACAGTCTAGAATTTAGCTGGCCCTGGAGACATTGCATTAGTGTCCTATGGGTGAGGTCTAAATTAGATGGCAGTCAGGTATGTACACAGGAGCAGTCATTACTGTGGACAGATGTGCACAGCTAATGGCTGGCAGTGGAGATTACTGCAGGGGGAATTCCTTGATAAAAATGAGTTAAAATGAGACAATGGATTATCCAGAAGGGTGCTTTTCTATAGACTACACTTTTATTGGTGAAAGCAATCAAAAGAAAAAAAAAATCAAGCCATTAAAAATGAAAGCTGCTATAATGTATCTATTTAATATCATCTATGTAGCATACAATTATATGCATACAAATGAAGTTTTTCCTTTTAGTCTGAATAAACTAAAGGAAACACTGCTTTTATTTTTTCCCAAATAAATGTAGATGGGAAGTACATTAAAGCAATGCAGGAATTTAATGTTCAGGGGCAGAGGGACTACTTGCAAAAGAGTTAAATCTTTATGCATGTAAGCCAAACTGCCCATGATCTCATTACACTGCACAGAGCTTGCAAACAATGCTCCCCAATCACAAAGAAAAATCAGTGCACAAGTGACCTGCATATTAGCATCTCTGCAAACTCAGGCAGGAGCTGAAATTTATGTACACTTTACACACCCTTGAGGAAATACCCATTTTATGCCATTGATAGGCCAGATGTATTTTTCTCTGTAAAATGTGATGAGAATGTAATTAGAAGAAAATACACTGTGTATTCAAAAACAAATAGAAAATATTTTTAAAAACTCAATGATAATTTAGAACAGGCAGCAATATCAAATTAGAGGAGTTGTATGGAAGTGTTATTATTGTGTGATTGGGTCTATGTGATTATGTTTGCGACAGTGTACTGATTTAGTTCTACAGCCATAGAGCTGGATTGAAAATTGCACATGTCCAAAAAAACTTTATCTCTGAATATGATTACTAATGTGATAAAATATCTCACATTAGTGTGATTCCTTGAAAATGCCAATATGGATTTGACTCCCCACTCTGCTCCCCCAAATTAATTTTACATGAAAGGAAAAAAATAAAGATGGCTTTGGGGGAATAATACACACATTTCTAATAGAACTTGCTAGAGCAATCACACAGACTGCTGTTATTCTCCTGCATCTGTGCATTTTACTGTAAAAAAGTGATTATAGTTCAAATATTGAACTCATGGACTCAACTATTTTAGTGTCAGATCATCAAAATACACAAAAACCTGACACATCTAATTTGTAAGTAATCCTAAATTGTATAAAATTATATGTGTATTTATAATGTTTAGGCATTTGAATGGATTGTGTGACATATGTATGGGCAGCTATATACAGGAACATGAATAAAACATGTTCAAATGCATAAACAAGGCAGATATAAGCCCAAAGGATTATATACATGACTCATGAATTAGGATAAAAATTCATCCTTTAATCTCTTCTAAACTTTGTATCACAATATTTTATATAAGACTGAATACTTTATAGGAAATACCTGGGGGAAAAGAAACATAATTATAATCTGTGTACCACAAGGATTTTAATCCTTAGTTTTATGTGAAACAAAAAGATGATCGAAATATTGTTAGAGTTTTTAAACCCTTTGAAGAAGTCCAATGAGAGGATGGATTAATGGCAATGGGTTTACGGACAAGATTAACAAGGGTTGTTTTTGAATTGAAGACATTAAGAACCAACTTTACAAAGCAGAATGTTCTCATAGGCAGATATAGGCATCATCTGGGACTACTGATGGGTTTTAAGAAACCAGTAACCCATAGCTTTTCTCTGATATTTGTCAAAACTTTACAAATGTGAAGAATGTCTAGAGAAAAGGAAAGTTTGTGGGTGCACATTAAGGACTGAAATAAGACATTGGTCAGTTTAAAAATATGCCTGGAGTTCTATGAATCTCTTATTGAGAGGCAGGCTCGTATGCCTTCCCTTTGAATCTAGGTGGGTCTATGTCTGTTCCAACCCATAAAACGTAGTGAGTGATACTATGTGACTGAGGTTCAGTTGTAAAAGGTCATGCAGTGTTCACCCTGTTTTCTTGGCATGCTCACTCTGGGAGAAGCCAGCCAGCATGTAAAGAAATTAGACCACTCTGAGATTGCCATACTGGAGAGCCTATGTGTGGGAACTTTGGCTGACAGGCAGTTGAACCTTCAGATGGCAGTACTTTGAGTCTTCGCAGGCATGGAAGAGCAGAGATAAGCCATGCTTCCTTTTCCTTCTCCAAATCTCTGACCCACAGAATCGAAGGGAATTAATAAAATTATTATTTCACACTGATCAGTTTGGGGGTGTTTGGTTTGCAGAAGCAATTGCTGAGACAAGCCAGTATTTCCCAAACTTATCTTTCATAACTATTACTTGGGGAGCAAGTTAAAACCAGATTACCACATTTTACCCATGGACATTCTGACTTAATTGGTCTGGCCACAGGTAGGGATGGAGAAATCTATTTTTAACAAACAGTATGGTAAGTTAACTATAATAAAATGACTCCAAGGTGCCACATGATTTGTTGGCCTATTTTGATATATGAATTTTTCATGGAAAACATATTTCTTTGGTTACTTGGACTGGACTTACTGGCCCATATTTTTTCTTTAAGATTGTAGAATACACCATTTAAGGGCCTATCTATTTTTCTAGTCCACTTGTGAAAAAGCAGTGAACAAGACAAGACACTCTCATTAAGTACTAAATCAGAGCAAGAGAAGAAAGTCAATGAGAGTTGGCATTTGTTGAATAATCGATATTTGTTGAATAATAATAATAAAAAATAATGAGGTAATATTTTTGAGGCACTTACTATGTGCCAGACTATGTACTAGAATATTTAAATAGGTGATCTTATTTAGTTATTACAGCAAATCTATCATAAAGTAAGATCATTATCCCCTTTTTACAGAAGCGAGAATGAGGCAGATTTGTGACTTTTCCAAAGTCATGTGGATTGAAAATGGTGGTGCCTGCATGCTGACCTAAATAGTTTGACTTCAGAACTCCACTCTAAATGCATTAGTAAAGCTGTAAGAATGAACAGAGTTTGTCACTCTTGACCCCTTAACATATTCTCTCTGCCTGAGGCACTCTTCTCGTCCTTCCTTGCCCAGCTAATTCTTCCTCATCCCACACTGTCCTTTCCTTGTGGGGGCCCAGGCATGACAGAGCCCCAAGCTGTACTCTCTCATAGCCCTCTTTCTGTATCTCCTCTTTTATTACTCACACCAGAGTTGAAATTACTTGTTTAATGTCTGTCCTTACCTCTAGACACAAGGTCTGTCTTATTCTTCCACCATGGCATCCCCAGAGCCCGCACAGTGGCAGCACATGACAGGGTCCCAGCACATTACTCTTGATTTGTAAGCTTTATGTGACACAATGCATACTACATAGTATGTTGTGGTGTGTCATGACTCTAGTGCACGTAGTGTTAGGTTCTAAGGAATCAGAAATGAGGAAGCCAAACTCTCTATTTTCAGAATGCCCAATGGTTAATAGGAGGACACTAACAATGAAACAAAAAAGTATAAATCTCTGGAGAAATTGTTAGGATGTGCAGCCAAGACAAGAAAATCTTTGAATTGTCTTTGTAGGATGAATGCTAGTTAGTTAGGTGGATGTGGGAGGCAGGGATTGGAAGGACAGTCTGAGCAGAGAGGACAGCTTGACTGAAGGTACAGGAGCATGGATGAACAAGCACATTTGTGTAATGACAGATTGGTGATGCTGGGGCAAGGATATATGGAGCTATCACTGGAAATATAATTGCCAATGGCAACAGGACAAATTATGAGAGACTTCCTCAGGTTTGATTTTAAGTTTGAACTTTGTCTTTCAGAAAATGGGGAAGTCTTGGATATAACTCATCTAATAAAAATTTAGAATAGGTCTATGGCCATGTCACCCTGAACAGGCCCGATCCTGTCTGATCTCAGAAGCTAAGCAAGATCGGGCCTGGTTAGTACTTGGATGGGAGACCAACTAGGAAGACCAGGTGCTGTAGGCATAAAAAATTTAAAAAAAAAAAGGGATTGTAAGCTGACAAGGTCCTCGCAATACATGAGGTCAAGCAATGATTGCCTTGCCTGAAAAAAAATTTAGAATAGGTTCTTATGGAGTTGGTTGGGTAGTATGTGTGGAAACTTTGGGAGGTCACACTGACTGCGCAGAACCACTGACATTTAGTAGGGGCACAGGAGTGATGCTAAGTGTCCTGCAATGCATAGAACAACCCCATATAAAATGCCAGTAGCACCTCTGTTGAGAAATACTGTATAATAACACTTGAAAAATAAAAACTTGGAAAAAAGCTCCCAAATATTTACAGGGTTCAGGTATTGAATAATTTTATCATATTGATAAGGAGAGAAAATATTTTCTTTTGATCTCTTTGAAATGCCAAACATATAGGGAACAATTTATTAAAGGGCTGATTCACAGAAAAGTAAAATGGCAGTATTTTAAATTTTGGATCTGAATCCAAGATGTTTTAATCTTCTAGCTCTTAATAAAGTTTATTTATTTATTTATATGGTCATTTATTTAGTCAAAAATATTTTTTAAACACTTTTTAAGGGCAAAGCACTGTTCTAGATTTAGGAAGTATAGCATGAACAAGAGAGGTAAGAGGGAGTTTACAATGCCAGAATTGCAAGGGGGGATAAAACATAGAGATGATTCAATTGCTTCTCTTGCAGCCAATAGTTATTTATGTGGGATCTCTGAAAATATAACTAGGGCCACATTTCTTCATAACTAGACAAGCTCATATCCCCAAGGGTGTATGCACAGTCCATGCCTTGCAAGAGAGGTAGATATAGACTGTCATTAAAGCCAATTGCTAAGACATACCTAGGGCTGTTTGGGGACTAGGGAATTGAGAATTTATTTAAAATTGGGAGAACAGAAGAATTGACACTTGTAGGAAATCTTGCCAGTTCAGTTATGTTAACTATCATAAATATTTCAGTAACATCAGTGGTTAAAAGTTATCAACATTGACCTGATGACAAAACCTAAAGACTGCCAAGAATCTTTGAAAAACACAATTGGTTTCACTTCTTTTCAGCTTATTTTTTCAAACATTTTTGTTGGCGTCAGGCAGGCAGGAAGAAGACATATATGTAGGCTACAAAGAGGGTGTTAATTGTCATCATCATTATTATTATGATTATTTTATGGGTTTTGTGTGTGTATGTATATGTCTCTCTCTGTCTCTGTTTCTGTCTCTCTGTCTCTCTCTCTCTCTGTGTGGTGGTAATTCAGATAATGTTCTTAATTTGATGGACCAGACGAGAGAAAGCTAAGATAGTTTTCTTTCCACTAGCTCAATGTAATTGAAGGAGAGACCAAGAGAAATATTTCCTACCTATGCCTAAAGCCAAAGATACAAAAAAGGAGTAAAGAGATGCCACTGATAGAAAAAGTTAACAAAACTACAATTAACCACACTGAGTGGTTACTGTAGTGGCAGAATCATTTATTGAGATATTAACTGTGTTTTGCCTTTCCTGTGCATTAAGAGAAGGTGTCCACTCTCTAGGTTTACCTACCTTGGGAAGTTTGGACCAGAAGGGAATTTCTTTCCTTGTCTTTGGTGAAAGTCTGAACTTGTTGAGGTGATTATACTAAAGTGCCCTAGAGGTCAAGAGAGATAGAGGTAAGAAGACAGGTAAGAGAAAAAAGAACAGGAGAGAGAAGAGATCCTCCAAGACTCTTAAGATCTTGGCATAATGGATGCCTACACTCTGTTTTCTCATACCTGATGCAGAGGTGGCAGGGCCTCAGAGGAGAATGCCAATGTAAAAGGCTGGATCCTAGGTACAGGGTTTGCTGGTCAAGAAAAGACTTGCTATTTCAACTCAGGTCTATTGAGGTCAATGTCTTCTCTGGACAAAGCACCAGCTGTGACCATATGGATGGGAAATTGGAGGTCTGTCTGTTTTCTGGGTGCTATGTGAGACTCTCAGGTTTCTGTGATATTCTAGAGAGCAGAGGGTTGTAAGAATTCTGACAACTTATTCTACTTGCAAGTCAATAAGTTAACTTATTACTGTTTCATGGTTGCTGGCCGAAGATATACTTCTAGGTCAGATGAAGGGTAGTTTATTATTCACAGCAATACTAGTATCCAGAATATCACCATTTTTGCATTGACTCTTTGAGCCCCGGTGCCCACATGGTGATGTGAGGAAGGCCAGATGATACTTGCACATGAAATAAGTTACATTATAGGAGAGGAACACTGAGTTTTGTGTACATCAATTTTGTATGATGGGCAGTAAACATGCTTGCCTTTTACTCTGGAGCAAGATATTTCTTCTATATCCTCCAAGTCTTTTTCCTATAGAAATATCTTTGAAAAGATGATCTAGGACAAAGGACAGTCAGTACCTCTGCTGACCAGATGTGCAGGAACACAAAAGACCCATGGAGAATTATTTCTCAACAAAGACAAGTTCCATAATAACTGAGATTAAAAATTCTGCTATGGAATAGGGACTTGAAGTCAGATTTAATTTGATTAAAATAAAATAAAGAAATATGACATTTCTTAAAAAGAGTCTGTGGAATGTTTTATACCTATTATACTACTATGTGCCAGGCACAATGCTAATGCTTTATGTGATTTATCTCACTTTAGAGCAAGAATTTTGGAGTCAGACAGATATGAGTTCAAATTCTGGTCACCACTTCCTAAGGAAGTTGTTTAAATCTCAGCCTCAGTTTGCTCACCTGTGAAGTGGGAATAATTTCTACCTCAGAGATGTGAGAAATCAACGAGATGATGCCTGAAACAACATTGCCTGGCATAGAGTAGGTGCCAAATATCTGGGAACTGTTAATGTTATTTAAAGGCACCCAATGTAATAACACTAAATGTGTGCGGAAAATATAGTAATCAAAGATATGAAAAGAGAGAAGCCTTGTTTTTTAAGTCTTACGCCTTATCTCTGAGATTCTCATTCTTTTGAATTGGAAGGCTTTTTGACTGGGCAACTTAGGTTTGAAGAAAATTCAAGCTTTCCATACCTGTATTTCTGACATCTTTGTTTGAGTTAGTATACAATATAGAAAACATTATTGCTTTTCAGTGAACATCATGGCTAAAGGATTGGAAGGCCTGAAAATCTAAGTTGACCCAAAGACAAACTAGTAAATCATTGAACCCAGGCTAAAGGCCTGCTAGCCCCTTAAGACTGGGCTGTCCAAAGAATAGGCAGGCAAGCAGGCCATACCAGTGTGCCAAATAGGGGTATCCTCAGCTGAAATGTGACTGGAGGGTCAGGCACCGTGGGCCAGTGGCCTTTGGCTGAGAACAGCTGTAACATACAATCTTGTATGTACAACAAGGTGACTATAGTTAATAATACTGTATTGCATATTTGAAAGTTACTAAAACAGTAGATCTTAAAAGTTGTCATAAGAAAAAAATTTGTAACTATGTGTGGTGATGGATGCTAACCAGACAACTAGACTTACTGTGGTGATCAATTCACTATACACACACACACACACACGTGTGTGTGTGTGTGTGTGTGTGTGTGTGTGTGTGTGTGTGTGTGTATATATATATATATATATATATATAAAATCTCTCAAATCATTATGTGCATCTGAAACTAATATAATGTTATACATCAATCGCATCTCAAAAAATAAAAGAACAAATCTTATTTTCTATGTGTGCCATGGTGTGCAAAACTTTGAGAAGCACTGATTTAAGAATTGAGCACTTTAGGTCCACACTGTAGAAGCAGGAAATGATAGGGAAAGTATCATTAAATGATAGGGAAAGTATCAAACTGAAATCAAGATTTATCAAACCCAAGCAAGGACAGGATAAGTGAATTCCAGGATTCCAGGAAAGCAAATTATTTGCCACAGATTTGACCACATGGAGTTCCCAATACAGATTATAAATGGGAATCTAGCTGTCAAGTCATAAAAATCCTTGAGTTTGGAGGTGGAAATTCTACTCCTTCCAGTGGGATTAGAGTCTGACGCCTACCTGTAAGGCAAGATACTGACACTTGGTTACAAAGAAGAAAACAATTTATTTGGGAACTGGGCTGATAATGCTACAGTGGACTCAGAAACCAGAATTAAGTCCTACCAACAACCCAGGCTAGTAGCTTAAGACGCCACATACTTCCTCAACTTAGGGAAAGAGGGCAAGCTTAGTGCCCAAGTGTGGAGCAGGGCTGGATTTTAAAGTAAAGGCTTAAGTGAATTTCACGTTTGCATGTGAGGAAGAAAGCCATGCAGGGAGCCAAGCAGATCACAAAACCACCTTTTCTTTAGGGCTCTTGTAGCTGTGATGTTAATCCTGGAATACACCAGCTGACCACTCCCCACCTGCATATTGGTGAATACCTATGTTCCTTGCTGAAGTTAAATAACATTTAGGTTCTGTTCTGTCACATCAGATCATAGGGGTTTTTTTTTTTTTCTAATTGAGAGGGTTAAGTAATAAGCTCAGATAACTATGCTCAGCCCTTGTAGCAACATTTGAGTCATTTATTAATGCAGGGACATTAATATGCTCTATTATAAATACAAGATAATTATCCAGATGATATGTGAAGCTATTTGTAAATTTCCTTATTTAGTCTAACGTAAAAACTAACATATGGTGCCTTTGCCATTGTACATGCGAAATAAGGTCAATTATGATTTATAAGTGGGTGTGGTTTCAAGAATCAATCCATCAATAAAGACATGAAGGCCTTCTTCTATGACTAAGACTAGGTATTGGAGACACAGGGAAACAGTAAAAATCGTGGGCACATGCCCCAAAGGATTTCTAATCTGGCAGGGAGAGGAAGGCTAAGCTGTAGGGGTCTATTAGGGTGGGTGAGAACTTAGGAACCCTTGGAAGTGGGACCTCCCAGTGTGGAGCTTCTTGGAAATGCCAGCCACACACTGGAGGAAGGTGGGCATGAAGATAAAAGTACACATCTCTTTTTGCATCTTCAGGGTGGGGAGATTCTGTATAAAAATAAAGGGTTCCATCCAATGTAAGGTAGGTGATTGTGGAGGCAATCTTTGGAGAAACAACAACTAAAGTAACAAGAAAAAGATGGCACATCTTTGATTAACTGAGCTTTGATGCCATTTGAGAAAGAGAGTCAAATGATAGATCTAAGATCCATGCTATGAAATTTGGAACATTTCTTACCCTTCCTGTGTTTTATTATTATTATTTTTTTTAAGCATTTTTCTCCATAGTGATTATTAGTGTGTTTTGAGGGAGGAGAACAAATTTCAGGAGATTGGAGCTGGTGGACTATTAGCAAAAGGAATTGTAATAATAAATGCTCAGCTGTTTGCTGCACTGCTTGTAATGATATTCCTCTGTCACTCTCAAAGCTTGGCCTTACGCCTTTGTACAGTGCTGATAATTTGTGGGAGAGTGAAAAGTTAAAAGCAGACACATCTGACATTGGTGTGGATGTGAGCTGGAGAGAAGAGAGAGATTTAAGGAGGAAAGACACAAAACAGATGTAGAGAGAACTCACTGAAAGCAGGCAAAGCAAGGGGAGACTTGGAAAATAGAGATCTTTAGAGAGGCCTGAATTACTAGGGTGATGCTAATTCATGCTTGGGCATTTTTAAAATTGATGTTGAAACTGTCCCACCATCTTTCCCCACTTAGTGCCAGAAAGTTTTATGGAGACATCCGGGCATTTAGGTTATAGAAGCTCCTGTGTTTTTCTTTGTAGCAACATGCAAGGAGTGGGTATTGTAGAGATGGTGTCTAAATCTACAATCATTCTCGATGAGGGGAAAAAAACTTCAGGAAGGTGGTATATAATAGTAGAAAGGTGAGCAAACCTTCCATCATTGTGATCCGCAGTGTAGAAGTAAAGGACGCCTGCCCATGTAGTTTAAGAAATGGTCCTGGATAACCTTGTAGTTTCCACAGACAGCAATCACCCTCATGTGCCATCTTTCTCCAAGAAAGATGTCAATTGACAATGCATGCATTATAAATTCAAAGATTGGTGTAAGTGGAGCCCCTGAAGCTTCTTGGAAGCAATTTGGCTTCAGTTTGATTCTAAGGAGTGCGAGGGATTTGACTAGGCAAAGAGGAGAAATAATTTAATGATAGCTCCCACCTCTAAGTATTTCCCATGTGCTATTTTACATCCCATTTCATTTAATCTTTGGAAGGCATATTTAACAAATGAGCAAGATAAGGTTTAGACAGATGAAGTTCATTTTCTGATGGGTGGTGGGGCTGTTTCATATCTAAGAACCTCTGGTAACAAAGAATGTTTTTACTCACTACACTCTGTGGCCATCAAAGAACAGACTATGTGTTTTTAAACCGAGGGAAATACTGCCCTTCCCTCCTGGAAGGTATTTTGAAAAGTGGGGAAGGAGAAAGTTTAGGGTGGTCACAAGTCCTGGAGGTTCTCCCAGAATTTAGTGGGAGGGGCCAGGAGTAAAAAACATTCTGCAATACGTGAGCAGCCTATGCTAATGAAGAATTGCCCAAATGCTGACAGTTCCTCCAGTGAGAAACACTGTAGGGAAAGAGCATGAATGTAGTAGATGAGGCAGTGAGAAATGGGAATTGCCAGCAGTAGGGTACATATGAGGGGCAGAATGGTGACTTGTCTAATCAGTGCACAGACTCAGGCTGGGGAGAAAATTTGTTTGCTTCTTAACATTACAAGTCCTTTTAACTTCTGCTGGTTTGTTCTCTTAACCTGGCTTTTCTTTGCATAACTTGTTCTTGTCCTTCAGGTCTTAGAGCAAATCTCTTTAAGCAGGGCTTCTCAAATCACCACCCAGTTTATTTTATCATTTTTGTATTAGTTATTTATTGATGTGTGACAAATTACCCCCAAATTCAGCAGCTTAAAACAACAAGACTTATTATCTGTCTCACATTTTTCCCTACCAAGCTGTCGATGGGCTGCAGTTATTGGCAGGGCTGCAGGGTCCATTCTAAGACTTCTATTCACACCATGTTGGCAGGCTTCAGTTCTTTGCTAGCTGTTTGCCACATAGGACTCTCAATGGGCTCTCTGAGTGTCCTCAGTACATGACAATTGGCTTCTCCCTTAGAGAGAGGGACAGAGCATAAGGGAATAATCAAAACAGAATCCATGGTGTCTTCTATAACCTAATCTTGAAAGTGACATACTATCACTTCTTCGTGATATTGGTCAGACAGATCAACTCTGTACGATGTGAGAGGAGACAATAGGGGTGTGAATATCCGGAGGCAGGATTTTTGGGGACCATCTTGGAGGCTCTGGTGACACCAATCCTGCTTATTTTCTTTATAACATTTATCCTAATCTTGGATTCTCTTGTTTATTTATTTACTTGTTGATGGTTAATCTCTTCCTCACTAGAATGAAAGTTATACAATGGCAGAGACACTTATCTGGCTCCCTCCTGAATCTATAGTCCCTAGGAGATTGCCTGACACAATAAATATTGTTGAAAGAATGAATACAAGAGTGAAGTACATAGTGAAGTATAGGAAGTCACTAACCAACCTCCATTTCTTCTGTCTAAATTTATTTTTATCACATTAGTTTGTGATTATGTTAAGAGTTGACTTATCAGATCACTGACTGGACAAAGAGGCATGAAGTAGATGACTAATTCGGTGTATTTTTTAACCTGATAAATGAATTATAAAAATTACCCATATTAGTCTGTCTTTCACATGCTGTCAAATACATGCTCTAATAATCAAAATAATCTGGTGTAGTATGTTACGTTTTCAAAACTGCTTTCACATTCTACAGTTCTTTTGATCTTAACAATGCCATGTTTAAGTTGATAGAACTTATGTTTAGAGATGAGGTATTGGAGGTTTGGAAAGGTCAGTGAATTACCAGAAGGATACAATTTGTTGGCAACATAGAGACCTAAACGAAGTCTCTGCTTCCAATTCAAGGGCACTGTCCCTGAGCCAAGATTGCCTTTGTTTAATGATTATATAATACTTCTGTCACAATAATTTAATAGTCTTATATAAAATTATATTCTCTGAATAGCTAGTCTCAGAATAACTTATTTTCTTTCATATGTGCATGGACTAGTTTTTGTACACCAGGGTCATTGTATTAACTTATCATTATGGCATGGGCTTTGAATCATTTTTTTAATTTAATTTAGTTATCATTCTTTGACTACCTGTTGTGTGTACAATAATTGTGCTAGGTGCTGCATATAAAAAGGTGAATAAAATATGTGCCCTGATTTAAAAAAAATGATATTTCTTGTATTTTCTTTTCCTAATTTTAAAAACAACTTAGGTGTTTTTCATAATTTTTGAAAAAAATATAGAAATGTATGAAGAAAAAAATCTCCAATAAACCAACCTCAAATGTTAACTACCATTAACATTTTGGAGTGCCTCTTCCCAGTGTTTCATGTATGTGTGTATGTATGTATACTTCCTTATAATACTTTAATGCAAGAAAAAAAAACATTAAAAAATATTTTTCCACATCCCATTAAATATGACTTTGCCCCTAACCTAGCTGGTCTTGGGTTGTTGGCAAATGTCTCCCTTGAGATTGTAAAAGACTCCAGGGGCTTGCACAGTCGGGGAAAATTGGGAATGCTTCTGATATTCAGCCCACTGTGTTCCCAGCCCTCATAGACTATTCAGCGGTGGAGGCTCCTTGGTATCAGGGCTCACAAGGGCCTGCTGTTCAGACTCAAATCTCCCAGAGCCATTCCTACCTGTAGGGAACATAAAATAGAGCCAGGGAGCAGAAACCTATCACTTGACTCCTCTGTTTCCCAGACTTAAGGAATCTAACTCTTTCCCGAGGTCTGGGTAGTGGACCGCCATTAGTTGTAAATCATCTTTTTATCACAAAGTTCCAGCTTGCTTTCCTACTATGATCAAAATACCAAGGACATTAAATCCCTTTTAGAACAAAAGAGCCTCCAACCTCATAGGCCTTGTTGTTCTTCAGTGAGAGAGAGGAAAGGGGAAAATTACACTTTCGTTTTCTTGCTAATGCTTACTCAGCAGGAAAAAAGACAAGATGCTAATCAATTTATTAATTACACATGCTACTTTTTATATTTTTCTCTACCTACATTTAACTTTAAATGATACTAAACATAGTTGTGTATGCTGTTTTTTAACCTGATGCCACGTCATGAATATATATTATTAAATATATATATTTTAAAATTATTGTTATTTTTTAATTAATTAATTTATCTTTATGGTGACATTGGTTAATGAAATCCAATAAGTTTCAGCTGTACATTTTAACAGTATTAAATATTTTTTAAGAAACAGGATTTTCCTACTTTTTGATGTTACAGAGCGTTCTGAAATCAATACTTTTTTCAAAGATGTGTTTTTTTCAACTTTATTGAAATGTAATAGACAATTAGTTGCTTTTATTTACATTGTACAATTCAACGAGTTTTTTTTCACTTATAGTTGGCATACAATAATATACCAGCTTCAGTTGTATAGCAGAGATCCACATAACTCGCAAAGTGATCACCCCACTAACTCTAGTACCCTTCCTCCCCCTTACATATTTATTACGTTATTAACCATTTTCCCATGCTACACTCTACATCTCCATGTCTATTCTGCAACTATCCATTTGTACTTCTTAATCCCTTTGCCTTTTTTTTTTTGTCTCCCCCCAATCTCCTCTTCCATTTAGTATCCCTCAAAATATTCTATGTATCTATGAGTTCATTTCCACTTTTGTGGTCGTTATTTTGTTCTTTAGATTTCACATGTACGTGCAATCATATGATAGTTGTCTTTCACTATCTGACTTATTTCCCTCAGCGTAATACCCTCTAAGTCAGTCAAAGCAATATCTTTTTCCAACCCCTTTCTTTTAGTCTGTGTGTGTCTTTTAATCTGAAGTGAGTCTCTTGTAGGCAGCATATGTAGGGGTCTTGTTTTCTTATCCATTCAGCCACTCTATCTTTTGTTTGGAGCACTTAATTCTTTTCCATTTGAGGTACTTGTTGATAGGAATGTAGTTATTACCATTTTTTATTCCCGTTTTTGATACATGTTTTTTCTTCTTAAAGAAGTCCCACCAACATGTAATACTGGCTTGGTGATGATAAATTCCTTTAGATTATTTTTCTCTCGGGAGCTCTTTATCAGTTCTTCAACTCTCAATGAGAGCTTTGCTGTATAAAATATTCTTGGTTGTAGAACCTGGGTTTTCATCACATTGAATATTTTGTGCCAAGCTCTTCTGTCCTGCATAAGTTTTTTTTGAGAAATCAGCTGCCAGTCTTATGGGTGCTTCCTTGTAGGTAACTAATTGCTTTTCTCTTGCTGCTTTTAAGATTCTTTCTTTGTATTTAACCTTTGACATTTTAATTATGATGTGTCTTGATGTGGGCCTCTTTGGGTTCCTGGTTTTTGGGACTCTCTGAGCTTCCTGGGGTTTTATGTGTATTTCCTTCACCAAGTTAGGGAAGTTTTCCATTATTATTTCTTCAAATAGCTCTTCAATATCTTGTTTTCCTTCAGGTACTCCAATGACATGGATATTTTTATGTTTAATAGTGTTCTATACACTCTTTAAATTATTATTATAGTCTTGGCTTTTTTTTTTACCTTGCCATTCTGAGTGTCCTTGGCTTTTCCATCCTCTATATAGGTCATTTGATTTTATTCTTTATTCACTTTGTTTACTCTATTTAATATACTTCTCATCTCAGATAATGTGTTCTTCATTTCAGACTGGTTCCCTTTTATAATTTCCATTTCCATTTTTTTGTTTTTTATCTCTTTGTTGAAGTTCTCATTGAATTAATCTACATTTTTCATAAGTTCATTGAGCATCTTTAGAACTAGTGTTTTGAACTCTGCATCTGTTAGATTACTTGATTCCATTATTTCTGGATCTCTATTCTGTTCTCTCATATGGTTTCTGCTTCTTTGTCTTCCCATTTTGGCTGCCTTTCCATTTCTGTTTCTATGTACTAAGCAAAGCTCCTAAGTCTCCTGGTCTAATAGTGTGGATTTGTGTGGTAGGCATCCAGTGGCACAGTCCTGAGAAGAGTTAAGCTGCAGGCCGAAATTAACCCCAATCTATGCCCCTCCAGGGCCACTTGTTAAGATTCAGCAAGCAATCCACAGATGCTGTGTTTATAGTTGCCTCAAAAGGCCACACCAGAAACTGAGGCCAGCTGCCAACAGTGTGAGTCTAGGCACTACTCAGTAAAGAGCATCTGACTTGCTGAGGATACACCTGGATGTGGCTTGGGTGGGGCTGTGAGTTGGGGGAGGTGGAGTTTCAGGGAATCCTCTGGGTGGAGTGACCTCTGTTATTCAGTTTGATGATGTCATGGCTATGACAGTGTTGCATCCCTGCACTGGGAGCAGGGAGGGCTCAACAGAGGAACAATAGATACTGCCGGCATATACCGCCGGCATATCTGTACAGAGCGAGTCTCCAGCCCTCACTCTGACAACTCAGTGTCCCCTTATAAGTCCATGGTGCCTCCTGTGCAGCCGAACCAGCACTGGTTCTCAGAGTGGGCAGGTCCATCATTGCAAAAGTCTGCTCGCCTACACGGCCCCTTTAATAGTTGTCTGTAGCTGCCAGCTGCCACTGCCTCAGCTTCGCGAGACAAGGCACCCTTGAGTCCTCACCCCATCCTACCATTGCAGGATGATTTCTTAGATTTCTCCCTAGCTGTATGGCTTGTTCATCTAGATCTCAGGTGTTTTTTTCTTGCTGTTTTCTCCTTGTTTCTGTCACAACTTTGACAAACTTTTTCCCTACTGTCTTTCTATAGATGAACCTGTACCTTCTGCTTTAAAGAAGAAAAGAGCAAGTGGCAGGGGCCTATAGACCTTCATTTTTCATACAGAAAACTTGAATTAAGCAACTTATCTATGGTCCCACAGCTAAATGACAGAAGGAGGATCTCACTCAATGTCTCCAGATTTTAGAACCCAGACTCTTCAAGTGCTGGGACATCTTTCATGGTTGTGCTCTCAAATTCACTGTCTCAACTGTTGATGAGGCTTGGCGAGGGCATTTTTCAGATTGAAACACACACACACACACACACACACACACACACACACACCACATGATGATTTGGCTACTCTGTATGTGCCAAAGTGTGGCTTTAGACCAGCAGCATCAGCAACCTGGGAGTTGCTACAAATGCAGAATCTCAGGCCGAATAAATTAGATCTCAATAAATTATAAATAGCATCATGATGATCTCATTCTAAATCTTTGTGTTCTAACTGGCTGATAAGCCCGAATTTTTAGTTTACAGCCTAATTTCCCTTTCCATCAACACAAGCCCATGTTCGAAAATGCATAAGTAGTTATTGCTATTGTGATGATGACTATTATTACTATTACCTTGATTTTATAATGTATATTTTCTTTAAGAGCCAAAAAGACTTAAGAAATATATAACTAATCCTTGCAAAATCACTGTGAAATAGTTGGCAAATATAAACACATATCAATATTATGCTAAATCATCCTTAAGTATATGGTGCGAAGTCCTGAGTGATCTAATAAAAGCAATATCCTTTCGCTTCTGTGAAGCATTTTATGTTTATATTTCTTACATTAAATCTCTGAAGGATAAGGCTTAGAGAACTATTATGTCTTTCTTCATCTCTCATTTTGATAATGTTCCTTTTGCATTATATGAAAAAAGTTTAGATATAGTTTTTAAAAATTATAGACCTGAAAGAGATTTTACAAACACAACCTCAGCAATGCCCACATATAAGGAAAACTGAGATACTTAGAATTACCAAATGGAATTGAAATCAAAGGCTGTAATTTAAACCAGTCAGCTTCTATATTGAAGCATTTCTGGACTGAGTTCAACCTATCTTTCCATCTTGTCGGTTACTATGTCATGTTTTATTTCAAACTTTAGTCATTTGTTTATCATATTAACTAATTCTATACTTATCTCTAAAAACAAGTAATTTGAAATAAATCTTAAATAAATTTTTCTTAAATGGAACTTTATATTACTACCACAAATGAAAGACCAGTAAGTGCTACTTGGAATGAAGTGAAGTAACACTAAAAGTAAACACCATAAAACCAAACAATGTTATTAAATTCTAGTATGTAAACTTTGAGCCTGAGGTTGGATCTCTGTTAAAAAGAGGGATTTAGCAAGTAGTGAAGTGGTATGAAAGATATATTGGCACCAAACTGAGACTATCTTGAGGCAATTACGAGAATTAACAAAGTTACTAAAGGATTCTTTTTCTGATTTTTAATTCAGTGTTATTTAATGCCTACATGTGTACTACTCAAAATAATTTCCCTTAACTCCCATAATTTTAAGTATTAATTCTTAGATGTAACCAGAGCGGTCTACCCACAATTTCCCCCATTACTCCTATTTCTTCCCACAAAATACTTCCTGCTCTGAGACTTTGTAAAGCTTCTTCCATCAGATATGACTTCTTTTTTCTGGCCATCTGAATATTTTCAGTCTTCAAGATTGACCTTAAAGTCCCCTTGGAGAGGTTCCTTGATTTCTTTTAATCGTTTTATACAGTGCTCAGTTCATATCGATCATTCTCCAAAGTAATGGTTGAAAATCTCTTGGGAGAATCTATCTTCATTACTAGCTAGGTGGTAAGCTTTCTGAGGGCAGCATAGCATCTTAATCTCCTTAGCATGGTGCCTTGCAAGTCAAAGGTGCTCTCACAGTAATTTGCTTACCTGAGACAAAACTTCTCTGACCCTTCTCCATTTATGGTTTGAATATCCATTTGCTAACTGGGGCTGTATCTACAGTAGATTAATAACTCTGAGGGTAACCATTTGCCTTGCCACTCTGTTCAGAGTCATTAAAGCAGAAATAAAAACTTTCTGAAGCCTGTAAGTGAGAATACCAAGTTCCAATTTATTTCTGCTTTGACCTGGAAGTTATTGTTTGTGCTATTTGTGACAGTCTTAGAGACCTTAGAAAAGCCCTGTCTAACTGAGGGAAGGTAAATTAAATCAAATTGAAACTGGATTTGGATTCAATCTAGTTGCCCCGTCACCTAGATTTCACAGGAAGCATCCCCAGAAGAGACAAGGAAACCACTCTAGACCACCCAACATGGATTTCATTACTCAAGTCATCTGACCGCACTTCTTTTTTTAGGGTACAATGTTTTAGGCTCTCCCTACCATAATATGATTACTTTTCATTTTAATCCTTCCTTTTGGGTTCTGTTTGCCAGGTTAATTAACTGCATTTGTCTCCTATTCGAAAGGGTAATTTTTTCTAAGATTTGGATGCAACATTCCCCAACAGATCAGCTATTTTACAAACAAGTTGCTATAGCTGAAATCTTGTTATTTCATGTGGGTAAGAGCTGAGATCATTATCTAAATTCTGATAAGCTTTCCATCGTGTATGGTTACATTTCATGTGACTTTTAAGATACTTGATGGTTGTAAGGATTTCAGAATATATTTTTTGAAGAAGCCTTGTCTCACTCCAGGAAACTTCAAAAACTGCTAGAGTACATTTAAAACAAACAAGGAAATTATAAAAGATTGGAAGCAAAGATGGCAAATACAGCTAAGCAAATCCATTGTTGCTTCTCCTTATTTTTGGTTTGAAGTGTTAAGATTGCATTTTCATGGCCTTTATTAAATTGCCAGTATGTAGGAATATTCAAGGGTTAATCTCTTTAATTTACTTAAATATTCCAAATCACGATGAAAACATTTTTGCACCTAAAAGGAAAGATTTCTGGGTGAAAAACTGAAGATACATGATTTATCACTCCTCTCACAAATAAAATTTATTCATTGCATCCACCAGCCATCACACAGATGGTCAGAAAATTGGCTTTGTGTAGGGATGTGGATTCAGGCATGAATATTAATATGAGACAGATGTAAACGCATATTAATATGCATTTGCTTTGCATGGACTGACATTACAATATTTTCACTAAAGAAACTGCATTTGAAAAGAAAGTATAGGTCACCTTTTGCAAAGCATAAAATTATATGGTAAAATATATTTGTTGGCTTTAGGAAACTGCTGTTGATAAGAAATGGAAAAATTAATGTTGAATCTGTGGTCAGATGTTGACAACATGGCAACAGAGGCATCAGAAGGATTTTGCTCCTCTGAATTACAGTTAAACTCTATTTTCAAACTTTAGCCACACAGAGTGCTGGCTGCCACTTGAGCAATCTAGGAAGCAAAGTTCTCGATAAATATGATACATGGCAAGTATAAATTATGAGGAGTCTGAGATAAGCCAAACTATCTAGAAAGATCCATTCATATCCTAAGACACAAATTTTCTCTATGCAGTTGTCATAATGGCAGTGATTCATAAAAAATGTAAGATTTATGCAGGGATGGTACTTAGGGATTTTTATTTTTTTTTGGTGTGGGACAGCATTCATGCTCACATCAGCTCCAGCATCTGTGCTGTTAGTATCTGCTTATGGTAGCATTGTGCTTCCTTCCCAAGTGGAAAGAGAGAGAACGTGACATTGTAAAAAGCTGTTCACACGCTTGCTGCTTTGTACTCACAAACCATTCACGGGGTGCTTTGCCACTAATATATTGCTTACTGGAGAGAACAGCAGCTTTCTTCTGTTTGTGAATCCCTTTAAAACTGCTGTGTTGGCGCTTCAGACAAACATGATTACATCCCAGTGCATGAATGTGCAAGTTAATAATTATAAATGATCTGTTATTGATTGCTCACTTCAGTGACTTTACTAATCCTTACAAACTTTCATGAAGCTTCTGAATTCCATTCTCCAACCCTGCTTTCCCCCTTAGACATGCTAGACAATTTCTCATAGCATTTCACATTTAATACACTACACAATCATATGGAAATAACTGTAGAAACTGGTAAAACTATTTCCTTGTTTGCCTGTAAGAAACTGAGGCTCAGAAAAATTAAATTATTTACCTAGGTCATGTAGCTATTGAGAGGCAGAGTTAGGATTTGAACCTAAAGCTTCGTGATCCGTGTTTATGCTCACTCCACCACTTCATGCCAGTGTTAAAGGAAAGATGTCAACTGCATTTTTTTGGACACATTGCTGGACCTTCAAGATGAATATTTGGAATGGGCAGCTGGAAAGGCATGTAGTAATTTCTCAGATTTATTTTTATAATTTCTTATTTCTTTTTCTGGCCCCTCCATTTTTCTAATTTCTCTGTCTTTTTACTCAGTTATGTTTATTTCTGTCTTTTATTTATCTTCATTGTCAGCATTCTGCTTTGGCCTGATTACACTTCTCCTGGTCTTTTATTACACAGTGGTTTCATAACTGGTTTTCCCATCTCCTCATCTAAATCATGAGACAAGTTGATTTTCCTAAAGCATAGCACTGATCAAGTTTCTCCTTTATTCAAAATCCTTCAGGGGTTCAGCATTACTTATGAGGTAAAACCAAAATCATTAGTTGGCAGGCAGTGTCTTTTTTGCTGATTCTCTAATCTATCCTTTCAAACCAGTCTCTGTCTTCTTCTGGCACATCTCCAAACTGCTTTCCTCCAGACCTACTCTCACCTTCCTGCCTTGGCCTTGCCTGGATTCCATCTGGAAGAGCACCTGCTCGTATCACCACCTCTTTGAATAACTCCTCTCCCAAGATTTTTTTTTCCTCTGAACACCCATAGCATTTGGTTTCAGGCCAATAAATGTTTGCTGAAAAGTTTATTTGACATACATGTATATAGCACTCTAATTCATTCAAACTTTATTAAAATTCTATCATGCTTCCATACTACAGATGAAGTTGAGGCACAGAGAGTAAGATAACTTTCTTGGTCACAGAACTGTTAAGTGGTAGATTTGGGATTCCAGCCCAAGAGGTCTGGATACAGAATCTGTGTTATTAGACACATGTGTTCTATGAATGCTGTTCCTAAACTTCAAAAATTTTAATATTTCATCTGTCTTCTTATCAGTCTTATTCCTGTTAATGTACTATCACAGTTCTCCGCCAAGCATTCCATTTTGTAAAAAAAAACAAAACAAAACAAACCAAGATATCATTTTTCTGAATTATTGAACCATTTAGCTTTTTCTGTCATGTTTGAGTCAGAAGATTGAAATTAATGTTTCTTGGAAAGGATTCTGAATGAACATAGATATTTGATAAATGATTCTCTCATTCTCTCTCAATCTGTATGTATATATCAGATGTTTTTTCATACATTTACTTATTGTATTTCTTTTAGAGAATGATATAAAATATTTTTACTTTGGTTCCATAACTCTTACATATTCTTTATATATAAGTTGTTTATATACTGAAGATTGGAATTTCTTGCATTAAGCAGGCCAAAAACATTCCTATGCCTGTAGGCACTCAGTAGTTTCTAGGTGGAAAACAAGCCCATTTTTCTCACTGCTTTATTTCCAGTGCTTAGCATATTGCCTGGAATATGGCTGGTAAATAAATGCTGGAGGAATCATTCTATTTCCTCATGTTGTTCTAAGAACTCCTAGTAATAAGTTATTTATATGTTAATTTATTCATGTTTGTTATGATCACCCTTGGTGTGGCTCTTAAAGTTGCAGTTCAGAATTCCACATCTAGTCACTTCTAGAGAAACAAAAAAATTAATCTTTATTTCTCACTTGAGAGTGGCTGGGGGTCATAGCAAATAGAGCCCAGGGTGATTGCAGAATATATTTAATAGCTCCCTTGACCCTACTTCTCTCCAGTACTGTGAGCATCCATTTTTTAAAGCAGGGGAATCTGGTCAGGAGAACACATATTCTTTAGGAGATCTATAGATGAGCTCTGGGTCCACATGATTGCTGAAGTTGTGTACATAATTGAATATAAATTTTGAGGGGAGAGGGTACAGAGATTTTTTGAAAAACTAAGTTATATTATTCTTATTCATATTTTAAATAATAAAAGCAATGTGTTCACACTGTAAAAAACCCAAACTGTACAGAAGAATAGTAAGTAAAAAAATTCAACCAGCATAGAAACATACCAAATAAAAAGTTAGATTTTCTTTTTTCACTTTTCACTTTTTTTATTCTCAGTCTCTTTCCTCATAAAGGGATCACCACACAATTCTGTTTGGCAACTGACTTTGATAATATAAAAGCATATTTCAATGTTAGGACATATAGACTTACCTTTTTTAAAGCTTTATTTTGAAATAATTATTGTTTCACAGGAAGTTATGAAAAATGTATAAAGAGGTCTTGTAATTTTCCTATGGGTAATATACTGCATAACCATAGTACAACACTGAAACTAGAAAACTTACATTGGTACAATCTGAAGAGTTTATTGAGATTTCACCACTTATTCATATAGCAGTGGGTGTATGTGTGTGTGTCAGTGTGTGTGTCTCTGTGTGTTTTCAGTTCTATGCAATTGTGTCATGTGTAAATCCATGTAACCATTACTACAGCCAAGGTACAGAACTGTCTGTAACCATAAGGATCTCTCCAGCAACCCATTTATAGCCATATCCACCTGTCTCCCTGATTTCTCTAATTCCTGGCAATCACTAATCTGTTATTCAGCTCTATAATTTTGTTATTGCAAAATGTTATATAAATGGAATCATATAATTTGTAGTCTTTGAGATTTGCCTTTTTTCTCCTACTCAAAGTCCCCAGAGAGTTATCCAAGTTGAGTGTCTCAATAATTCACTCCTTTTTATTGTTGAGCAATATTCCAAACTGTTGTACCACAGTTCGTTTAGCCGTTTGCTCACTGATGGTCATCTAAGTTGTTTCCTGTTTTTGGTTATTATGAATAAAGCTGCTATGAACATTATTGTACAGGTTTTTGTATGAACACTAGTTTTCATTTCTTTGGGATACGTGCCCAAGAGTGCAATTGCTGGATCATATGGTAAGTGAATGTAGTTTTATAAGACCCTGCAAAACTTTTTCACAGATTATCAATGGGAGCTCTGATCCTAAGAAGGTTGAACCAAATCAACGTGACCCAAATTTGGCCTGCGATCCAGTTGTTTGCAACAAATTGTCATGTAAGGAAACTTCTCTTTTGTCAGTCTTTCTTCTGTTACTCATAGGCATTTCACACTAAAATGTCAGCAGCAGTTCTTTGATGACATTTCCTTAGTCACAACTCTAGTCCTTAGACTTTCCTAACTTCTATTCATCTATAAACCTTTCAACATCCATTATCTGCAAAAGAAATCAGCATCACCTCTTGCTCTCAGGTACTTCGACTGTATTTGTCATATAGTTCTTTTTCATTTACATTGTTGACACTCCATTTACTGATTGTTAATGTTTTACTGATTGTTAATGTCCGCTCTGTTAATTCTGTGCTTCATGGAAAGTTCTTTCTACTTACTTTTGCATTACATTCCCCATGTCTCTAGGTAAAGCTCACTGAAACCCCACATCAGCTATCATCCTTTTCACTGCAGGGAAAATTTAAAAGAAAACAGCTTTGCTCGGATTGGTGGTGAGAGATGAATTTTTTAGGATTAGAAGGATAATGATAAAAGTTAATTAAAGCCAGGATGATGCAAGTTTTTAATTTCTTTATGTTAAGTCTTCAATGGTGCTTCATTCAATGGTGCTTCATTCACTGGTAGTTGGCTTAGAGTTAAAAATAAACACTAAACAGCCATTTAGAAATATAAACATTAAAAACTCCAGAGATAATGAAGCGGATAGTTTGGGCTACAAGGGTATCCCAATATTTAATGCTCCCAGTTAGTCTCTTCTTTTCCTGATTATCAACCTGCTCGATCCAACATTTTTTTGAGCTTGTAAATCTATATTATTTAATCTGACTTCACAATATATTCAGTGGCATCCCATGATAACTTTTTATCAGAGCCAGACAACTTGGGTTCTGGAAAGTACTTTCAGTTTGCTGCATCTAATTTATACCAGAGCCTCATCTTTTAGATCTGATTCCAGCCTGATGTCAAGTCCTCAACATCTAGGGTCTCTTTGCTTGGTCTTGGTTGAAACTTGGCTAGATTCCAATGATTGTGAGCAAGCAACAGGAAGTGTTTTTGCCTTTTTTAATTCTCTCTCTCTCTTTAGCTGATGTTTATCAAGAGCTAATTAAGTGCCAAGCCTTGTGCTAAGATTTTGCACGCATTGCCTTATTTAACATTTATAGTGACCTTGTGCTCTTAGCCTGTGGCTGTCTTATCTGAAGCTTTCCTTCCCTCTAACACATGTTGACTGGTCTTCATAGCACTCTGGATGCTCAAAGTCATTGGATTATCCTCTCCTGTGCTGAGCTCTTCAGCTGCCCTCAGCAGAGAGACAGACTAAGAATGGTCAGTTGAGTTCATGCCCTGACCTATGTTTCACATGTGCTTATTGTTGAAATTATATAAATTGACTAGATATTATGTAAAATAATGATATGTAGATGGAAAAGAAAGATGTATTATTTTATGAGAACTGAATTGAGTGTTTAGAAAGGCTTAATAAAGAAATTATTAATAATTAATAAATAAACTGTTAAATTTAATGTGGGGGAAAATATCTAGAAGAATTTTGCATTTAGACTATTTTCCAAGTGTCTGTATGTTCTGTTCCTCTTTAAAGAAAGTAAAAATGGAAATTATAGGTATATTATGGGTGTGGTTTATGCAAGCATGAAAAAAAAGTCTTTGTCACTATTTCATAACTTTGATGAATATTTATTTATATGTTTAACTTACTGTAAAATATTTAAGGAGTGTTTATATCATTTTAGGGCTTCCCTTTTAACTGATATTTTTTGCTTATATAACAAATTTGAGAACGAATTATGCGGGATAAGAAGCCTGTAACAATACTGTGGCATTTTATAGGTAAGGAAACTGAAGCTTAGAGAGTTTTTGTAACTTGTTTTCCTTTTTCAGACAATTCATGATATCTCATAGAATATTGAAAGACTAGAATCAGATAGATATACATGTCTTATATGTCAGGAAACTGCTTGATCTTATATTACGTTTTTTAAATTTGATATAATATCTATAGTGGCCTAAAACCATTTTTGATGGTGATAATAAATCTAAACCATTGTAATGTTGTAATTCAAATATTCAAGAATGTTCAGTAAATAAAACTAGTTTACAAGCATGACATGTAATATAGATACAATTTTGGGAAGAATTTTATCTGTGTATAATCTATATGTTTTAGATCATCATCACTGTCAAATATTTATATCTTCATATAAAATAGACCAAAAGAATTTATATGAAGTGTTAATGATTGTTTTTGTTTCTAAATAGTAGGAGATTATTTCTTTATTTTGCTTTTATATATTTTTCAAAATTACCTTTATGCACACATAATATTTTTATAATTGTTTAACATGTTCTAAAAAAACCAATCATGAGCTTGATTTTTCCCTTTCCACTTTCCCCTAAAAATATGCCGTTTGGCCTATTATTGCAATTATCTTAATTCGGTGACATGAAATCAGGGGAAGAGAAGGAATCTTCTGTAATATTTTCTCTTTGTCTGGCCTTTGGACAAATTGCTTTAAAAAACAGGCTTCCATTCCAACCTGCTTTTCTCTGATATAATTCATCTCAGACATTTCTCTCATGGGTCTACCAATGCCTTATTAGTGCTGTGCTCTGAAGAATTGAATACAGTATGAATTGATCTAACAGAGCTTCTGTCACCTTAGATCTCTGTTATGTGTAAGATTATAAGAAGTCTCCTGTCTTGTGACGTGAAAAGGCTCAACTAGAATGAATAATTCACTATATATAGTCTTCTCCAGTCACCTATTTATACCTTAATTTTTTTTTTTAAAATGGAAGTTTTCTAATAAATGAATAAAAACCTGGGTAAAAAAGTTTTCAGATTTTGTTTCTTATACACCTTTAGTAGGCTCCTGAGCTACAGAAATGTGCAAATGAAAGCTGTCTCTTCCCTTCCAACTGATTTTCTGTGTGCAATTTATATAGTTATGTCTCTGTCTTTCCTTTTGGATATAACAATTGCTGATGCAAGGATGATTTGTAATGTTACTTGTCTGAAATCTAACTGAATGAAGTATGCCTGAGGAATGCAATGATTAGGGTGAGGAGGGTGTTTATATGTGAAAAACATATATTATTAGCATTGGTGGATAAATTAACAGTCAGTACACAAAGCTTTTAGTTAAAAACAAACAAAAAAGTCCTAAGTTATATTTTTTTCACAGCAACATGAAAATACTTTATTAAATGAACAATTTCATTCAAGAGTCAGTGATGGTGGGGGGCCTCTGTGTGAAGCATAGAAAAAATCTCTCTGAGGTTTGGTGCAATTTTCTTGCTTTTAATCAGGAGCTCAGGGTGTTTCCAATCATCTTTGCTTCATAGTTGAGAGTTTTCCCTTGGTGTTCTCATAGATTGTAGAAAGAATGACAAAACAGCTGTTATCAGGCTGTGTGCGAATCTCTCTTACCACAAGAAGAGAGTGAGGTACACATGTAGTTGAATAGAGAACTTAAGAGCGTGGTCAGCCTGTCCAGTCTGGAGGAACACAAGGCTATAATCGCTCAAGCGTTGTACCCCAGAGAGAATTCTCTTTGACATCTCTGGGTTTTCTGCCTGAGCCTTCCAAAAGGTAAGAATAATGATATCCATGGATATATATCATGTATAGGTAAACAAGGAGGGTGGCAGGTGGCAGATTTGAGGGTCACAAAATGTTGTATTAACTTTTTCTTTGTCTTCCAAATTTAAGACACTATGCCATAAGAATAGCCCGGAGAGTTCCCTTTCTGACATTTCTTGAATGGTTCAATAGTCACTGCTAATTTACCGGACAATCAGCATGGGAAAAGAAATGGAAAATAAATGAGGATGAACCAAATACTTTATTTATTATAAAGTTTTTTTGAGCAGTGGACAAGAGAGAGTTCACTTAAATGATCTCTTGGGAGTATCCAAGAACTTCTGCTCACAATAAACTGATCAGTTTATTTATTTATGTATGACCAATACATTATTTTAAGAAACAACAGAAAGGCTAGATGGTAAATAACACAAATATGCTATATATAGATATGAAATTATAAAATTGATAAATCACAAGTAAATATTGCATGTCACATATTTCATATTGTTTTGGAGTCTGTGACTTTGTGAGGGAAGAGTATAAGTCACTCTATTACACAAAAAAATATGGACGTATGGGATAGAAGTAAATAAGAATACTTTAGAGGTCATAAATAGTGTTTGGACAACTTAAGGTAGAAATCGATATGGAGGAAAAAGGTGAAGAATTGGCCAAGATATGTTTACTGGAAGAAAGGACAGAGTTGAACAAATAAGTAGAAGCTGTGGTTCTATAGAAGAGTGATGCTAAACCAGTAAAGATATCTGAATAGTTGAGTGGCATACAACTATACAGGCAGAAGATTATATGTAATAAGGATAATAGAAAAGAAAGACTGCTTGCAAGGATAAAAACTAACTATTACTGACATCCAGGGAGACATCAGAAATATGGCAGAGTGAGAGACATCCCCAGATCTCTCCCCTTGAAACAACAATAAGCTGAACATCTAAAACTCAACAAAAAACACACAACGAGCACACCAGCAAGTCTGAGTGAGGTATCTGCGCAAAAGAGCTACCACAGGGCAGGACCCAGGGAGTCAGGTGGTAGACTGGGAGAAATGGAGAAACAAAGAAGCTGCCTCTTGCAGCCAGAGCTCCCTGCAGGAGGAGAGGGAAGGGAGGAGGGGTGGAGGGTTCCTAGAACCCTCCTGAGAGAGCCGTGAGCTCTACGCAGCGGCAATGCCCAGGGATCAGGGCAGAAAGCAGAGAAGTGGGGACAACAGAGAAGTGGGGATGGCAGAGAAGCAATACATGATTATTACCAGCCATGGTTGCAAAACATGAGGCTGAGCCGCAGCTCCCATCCCTCAACCCAGAGGGCCCCTCCACCCACATCCTCCAAGACAGAATGCTGCGGAGCCCCAGGGGAATCTGAACAAATGGTACCTAAACTGTCACTAATACTGATAGGGACTGAGACTGAAGGTAGCGAGTGTGATTGAATATCTATAAGGAAAAATAGGCATTATTAACGCTTTATGTAAAGCAGGGATCCAAGAGGCTTAGACACCACTTACTGAAAACCAAAAGAAAAATGCCTTCTTTGCAACAAGCTAGAGAGACCTTTATATAATAAATCTTCTTTCTGGAAAAACAGCAGAGTACACTTTCATTAATGTCCAGGCGAAGAAATAGTCCGTTAAACACCATGAACAACCAAGATGACAAGGCATCTCAGAAAGAAAGAGAAAAACTCCAGAAAATAAGCTTACAGACATAGAAATTTGTGACTTAAATGACAGAGAATTCAGGATGGTGCTTCTGAAAAAAAGTGAGATCCGAAATGAATCATATCAACAATTTCAGGAACTGAAAAAAGAACTAGATCAGCAAAACGAGTTCTTTAGCAAGGAGATTGAAACCCTAAAAAAGAACCAAATGGAACTTCTGGAGATAAAAAACACACTGAAAGAGATGAAAAATGAAATAGCAAGCTTGAGAAATAGAGTCGACCAGATGGAGGAAAGGATCAATGATATTGAAGACAGAAATCTAGAAATAAATCAGAAGGAAGAAGAGAGACCAGAAGAATGAAAAATAATGAAAGAGAAATATAAAAACTGGCTGATACCATCAGAAGAAGAAACATAAGAATAAAGGGCATTCTCAAAGGGAAGGAAAAGGAGCAGGGACTAGAATTTTCAGACAAATAGCTGACGAGAATTTCCCAAATCTAAAGAATGAGCTGGATCTTAAAATTGAAGAAGTCAACAGAACATCTAATTATCTCAACCCAAAAAGGCCTTCTCCAAGACACATTGCATTAAAATGACAAAAAAACAATGACAAAGAAATTATTTTCACAGCAGCCAGAGAAAAGAAGATGGTAAACTATAAAGGAAAACACATTAGATTATTATTGGACTTCTCAGCACAAAACTTACAAGCCAGAAAGGAGTGGAATCAAGTATTCAAACTATTAAATGAAAAGAACTATCAGCCAAGAATAATGTATCTAGCTAAGCTCTCCTTTAGATATGAAGGAGAAATAAAGACCTTTCCAGACGTACAAAAATTGATGGAAATTCTCCATTATGAGGCTTGCATTACAGGAAATACTGAAAGAGGTCAGTTCACCTAAAATAATGTCAAAAAAAACCCCACATAACTATGAGTAAGGCAACTAGCAGACAGACAGAAGCAGAGGAGTACAGCCTGTACTAAGAACAGGGCATTATAAGCTTAAACAATAGGAAGAGATTTGCTATAGCAAGATAGTAATGAATGTTCAGCATACATAGAAACAAATCGAGACAACAATAACAGAAAAGGGGAGGATTCAAAGATCCAAATTTGCAAAGCGGAATAGAGATAAGGCACACGCAGAAGAAATTGGGGTAATATACATACATACATACATACATACATACATAAATACATACATATATGAGGATATAAATATATATATATGTAGATTCTACATATTCATAGTGGTAACCACATGCCAAATATTCAGAATTGAAGTATACAACATAAAACAAGAAGGTCTAGAGGGAAAATCCACAAAACACAACCAATATAAAAGAATACAGACACCCAAGGACAAGCTACCAGAGAACACTGAGTTACCAGAATTCAAAAAAGATAAAATGGCTATAAGAAAACTTCTTATTTCAATAATCATCCTAAATATAAATGGACTGAACTCACCAATATAATGCATAGAATTGCTGATTGGTCAAAAAACAAAACCCAACCATATGCTGCCTCTAGGAGTCACATTTGAATTCCAAAGACAAATATTGACTCAAAGCAAATATTGCTCAATATTTCAAGCAAATGGCATTCAGAGAAAAGTGGGAGCAGCAGCACTAATGTCAGATGAAATCGGCTTCAAAATAAAAAAGTTAAAGAAAGATACTGAGGGACACTTCATAATGATAAAGGGAATCATGCACCAAGAAGACATAATACTTATTAATATCTATGCTCCTAATCAACGAGCCCAGAAATATATAAAGCAAATACTAACAGAAGTAAAAGGAAAAACAGACCAAAACACTATCATCCTAGGGGACCTAAATACCCCACTGTTGGATATGGACAGATCATCCAAACAGAAAATCAATCAAGAAATAACCTCATTAAATGACACATTAGGACAACTGGACATAATTGACATTTACAGAGACTTCCATCCCCAAAGAGCTGCTTATATATTCTTCTTTAGTGCACATGGAACATTTTCAAGGATTCACTACATACTGGGATGTGGAGATAACCTCAATAAATATAGAGGGTAGAAATCATACCAATAATATTCTCTGATCATAATTCTTTGAAACTGGAGATCAACTGTAAAAAGAAAGAGGGAAGAACAAATACATGGAGATTAAACAACATATTACTAAAGAATAACTGGGTCAGAGAAGAAATAAAAAGAGAGATCAAGAGATACATAGAAACAAATGATAATGATAGTACAACGTATCAAAACTCTTGGGAAACAGAAAAGCAGTAATAAGAGGAAATTTCATATCATTACAGGCTTATCTCAAAAACAAGAACAAACCCAAATAAACAACCTAACGTTTCATCTTAAAAAATTAGAAAAGGAAGAACAAATGAAGCCCAAAGAGCAGAAGGAAAGAAATAATCAAAATTAGAGTAGAAATAAATGAAATTGAAAGCAAAAAAAAAAAAAATATGATAGAAAAATAAATGCAACAAAGAGCTGGTTCTTTGTGAAAGTTAATAAAATTGACAACCCCCTGGTTAGATTCACTAAAGAAAAAAGAGAAAGGACACAAATAAACAAAATCAGAGATGAAAGAGGAGAAATGTCAATAGCCGCCGCAGAAATACAAAGGATCATACAAGAATACTATGAAAAAGTATATAACACCAAATTTAATGACCTAGAAGAAATGGACAAGTATTTAGAAAGATAATTGAATCAAGAAGAACTAGAAAATCTAAATAGACCGATCAGCAGTATGGAAATTGAAACAATTATCAAAAACCTCCCCAAAACTAAAAGTCCAGGACCAGAAGGCTTCACCAGTAAATTCTACCAAACATTCAAAATTTAATACCTATTCTCCTCAAACTCTTTCAAAGAATCGAGGAGGAGTCAATACTTCCTAACTCATTTTATGAGGCCAATATTATCCCGATACCAAAACCTGGTAAAGATAACACAAAAAAAGAAAACTACGAACCAATATCTCTTATGAACACAGAGGCAAAAATCCTAAATAAGATACTAGCGAACCAAATACAGTAACGTATTAAAAAGATTATATACCACGATCAAGTGGGCTTCATCTCAAGGGCACAGGGATGGTTCAACATACGCAAATCAATTAATGCGATACAACACATATAGAAATTAAAAAATAAGAATCATATGATCATATCAATAGATGTAGAAAATGTCTTCGACAAGATAGCATCCATTTATGATCAAAACACTTAATAGAATTGCTATAGAAGAAAATACCTTGACATAATAAAGATTATATATGACAAACCATCAGCCAACATTATCCTTAATGGTGAAAAACTAAAATTCTTCCTTCTAAGACTAGGAACAAGGCAAGGCTGTCCACTATTGCCACTGTTATTCAATATAACATTGGAGATCCTAGTGAATGTAGTCAGGCAAGAGGAAGATATAAAGGGCATCCAAATAGGAAATGAGGAAGTCAAACTGTCACTATTTGCGGAGGACATGATTCTCTATATAGAAAACTCTGAAGACTCTACAAGAACACTACTAGAAACAATAAGCAAATACAGTAAAGTCTCTGGGTACAAAATCAATGTTCAAAAATCCATAGAGTTCCTATATTCTAATAATGAAGTGTCAGAAAAAGTAGTAGATAAAATAATCCCTTTTGCAATTGCAACAAAAAGAATAAAACATCTAGGAATAAATCTAATGAAACAAGTGAAGGACCTATATAATAAAAACTACAAAATCCTATTAAAAGAAATCGAAGGAGATACAAAGAAATGGATATTCCAGGGTCTTAGATGGAAGAATCAATATAGTTAAAATGACCTTATTACCTAAAATATTAGACAAATTTAATGCAATCCCCATCAAAATCCCATTGGCATTTTTTAAAGAAATGGAACAAAAAATCATCAGATTTGTATGGAAGCACAAGAGACCCCCCAATCGCCAAAGCCATCCTGAGAAAAAAGAATGAGGCTGGAGGCATCACTGCCTGACTTTAAATTATACTACAAAGTGACAATAATCAAAATGGCATAATATTGGCAGCAAAACAGACACACAGAACAGAATTGAGAGTCCAGAAGTAAACCCACATTTATACAGGCAAATAATTTTTGACAAAAAAGCCAAAAACATACAGTGGAGAAAGGAAATCCTCTTCAATAAACGGTGCTGGGAAAATTGGAAGGCCACATGCAAAAGAATGAAACTAGACTGTTGTCTGTTAACACACATCAAAATTAACTTAAAAAGGATTAAAGGTCTGAATATAAGACCAGAATCAATATAATGCATAGAAGAAAACATAGGAACTAAACTCAAGAACCTTGGACCTAAAGAGGGTTTTATGAATTTGACCTCCAAGGCAAGGGAAGTAAAAGCAAAAATAAATGAATGAGACTACATCAAACTAAAAAGCTTCTGCTCAGCAAAAGAAACCATCAACAAGGTACAGAGACAACCATCTGAATGGGAAAATATATTTGCAAGCAATGCCTCCAGTAAGGGCCTGATATTCAAAATATACAAAGAACTCATTGACTCAATAACAACAAAAAATAAATGATCCAATAAAAAAATGGGCAGAGGACCTGAACAGACACCTTTCCCTAGAGGACATACAAATGGCTAACAAATATTTGAAGATATGCTGAATATCACTAGGTATTAGGGAAATGCAAATCAAAACCACAATGAGATACCATCTCACACCTGTTAGAATAGCTATAATTAACAAGGCAAGTAATAACAAGTGTTGGAGAGGATGTTAAGAAAAAGGAACCCTCATAAACTACTGGTGGGACTGCAAATTGGTACAGTCACTATGGAAAACAGTATGGAGGTTTATTAAAAACTAAGAATTAACTTACCATATGATCCAGCAATCCCTCTATTGTGTATTTACCCCAAAGATTTGAAAACTCATATGCAAAGAGATATTTGCACACTGATGTTCATAGGAGCATTGTTCACAGTAGCCAGGACATGGAAGCAACCGAAGTGTCCTACGATAGATGATTGGCTAGAGAAGCTGTGGTACATATATACAATGGAATATTACTCAGCCATAAGAAGAGATGAAATACTGCCATTTTCGACAGCATGGATTGACCTCAAGATAATCGTGCTTAGCAAAATAAACCAGAAAGAAATGTTGAAAACCACATGATATCACTTATATGTGGGATATAAATCTAAAAGCAGCAAATGAACAAGACAAACAAACAGAGACTCATAGATATGGACAATAGTCTAGTGGTTACCAGAGGGTAGTGGAGAGGGGAGACGTAGATGGGGTAAAAGGCATCAAATATGTGGTGACAGGAAAAAAATCTAACTATGGGCAGTGAACATGGAAAGTAATATATATATATATATATATATATATATAGATGTTAAATTGTACATCTGAAGCTTACTGGATTTTGTTAACCAATGTCACCATAAAAACAATAAAAATATACCTGACTATTACTCACCATGAAATTAAATTATGTGTCTTTAGGTGTGAATTCAGAAACTCTTTTGAATGACAGCATGTTTTAAATAGTGATATTTATGATCATTGCATATCGATTTTTAAAAATTTTTATTTTTCAATTAGAGTTGACTGTCAATATTATTTTATATTAGTCTCAGGTTTACAGCATAGTGGTTAGACATTTGTATAATTTACAAAGTGATCCCTCCAATTTGTCTAGTATTCACCTGGCACTGTACGTAGATATTACAATATTATTGACAATATTCCCTATGCTGTATTTTACACCTCCATGACTATTTTGTTACTATCAATATATACTTCCTAATCTCTTCACCATTTCCGCCCAGGCTCCCAACCCCCTATCCATCTGGCAATCACTAGTTTGTTCTCTGTATCGATGAGTCTGTTTTCATTTTTTTTTGGTTCGATTATTTTGTCCCTTAGATCCCACATATAAGTCAAATAATATTGTATTTGTCGTTCTTTGACTTATTTCACTTAGCATAATGCCCTCTAGGTCCATCCATGTCGTTGCAAATTGTAAAATTTCATTTTTTTTTATGGCTGAGTAATATTCTGTTGTATATATGTACCATAATTTCTTTATCCAATTGTTTACTGATGAGCACTAGAGCTGTTTTCATATCTTAGATATTGTAAATAGAACTGTAGTGAATATAGGGGTGCATATATCTTTTTGAATTACGGTTTTGGGTTTTTTTGGATAAATACCCAGAAATGGAATTGCTAGGTTATAAAGTAGTTCTATTTTTAATATCCTCTTTGGAGACATGCCTGTTTAGGTCCTCTGCCCATTTTTAAAATTGTATTGCTTGTTTTTTTGCTGTCGAGTTGTATGAGTTCTTTATAAATTTTGGTTATTACCTCCTTATCAAGTGTATCATGGGCAAATATCTTCTTCCTTTCAAAAGGTTATCTTTTTATTTTGTTGATGGATTCCTTTGCTTTGCAAAAATTTTTATATTGATGTAATCCCATTTGTTTATTTTTTCTTTTGTTTCTCTTGCTTGAGGAGATATATTAGAAAAAAATTACTAAGAACAATGTCAGAGAATTTACTTCCTATGTCTTCTTCTGAGTTTTATGGTTTTGGGTCTTATATGTAAGTCTTCAATCCATTTTGAGTTTTTCTTGCATATGGTTTAAGAAGGTAATCCAGTTTCTTTTTTTTTGCATGTATCTTTCTAGTTCTGACACCATTTATTGACTAGACTCTCTTTACCGCATTGTATAGTCTTGCCTCCTTTGTCATAGATTAAATTATCATATAGGTGTGGACTTTTTTCAGGGCTCTCTATTCTGTTCCATTGATCTATGTGTCTGTTTTTATGCCATTAACATGCTGTTCTGATTACTACAGCCTTGTGGGATAGTTCGATATCAGGAAGTGTGATATCTTCAACTTTGTTCTTCTTTCTCAAGATTGCCATGACTATTTAGGATCTATTATGGTTCCAGATAAATTTTAGGATTATTTTTCTGGTTCTCTGAAAAATCCATTGGTATTTTGATAGCTATTGCGTGGAATCTATAGATTGCTTTGGGTAGTATGAACATTTTAACAATGTTAATTCTTCCTATTCATGAGCACAATGTATGCTTCTACTTACTTGTATCTTTTTAAATTTCTTTTTTCAGTGACATAGTTTTCTGAGTACAAGTCTTTTACTTCCTTGGTTAAATTTATTCCTAGTTATTTTATTGTTTTTGATGTGATTATAAATAGGATTGTTTTCTTAATTCCTCTTTCTGATAGTTCATCATTGGATATAAAAATGCAAGCAATTTCTGAATATTAATTTTGTATCCTGCTACCTTCCTTAATTCATCTATCAGTTCTAACATTTTGGTGGAATCTTTAGGGTTCTCTATATATAGTATTATGTCATCAGCAAATAATGACAGTTTTACTTCTTTCTTTCCAATTTGGATGCCTTTTATTTCTCTTGTCAGATTGCTGTAGTTAGGACTTTCAATACTATATTGAATAAAAGTGGTAGAAATGGATATCCTTGCTTTGTTCCTGATATTAAGAAAAATGCTTTTAGCTTTTCTTCATTGAGTATGATGTTAGCTGTGGGTTTGTCATATATAGCCTTTCATCCATCTACTCTTATAGCAGCACCGTCCCTTTCAAAAAATGTAACAGAATATAGTGAGTAACTGGAGGGCATATACTTTTGTCTATTTAGCCAATGCACCATATATCTATAGTAGTTAATGTGTCTGAACTTAAATCCAACCTTGTCACTTACTAAGAATGTAGTTATCCAATTCTCTTTTCAATGACTCTTGCATTCAATAACTCTTCCTGTGTAAACTGAAGAAAATAATACTTCACAGATACTCCACTTGTTGTGACAAGTGGAATAATCTATATAAAGCTCTGCATGCAGGGCCTGGAACATAGTATGCTCAACAGTAACTCTTAGTTCATGATAGAAAGACGTTTAGGACATGATCCTTCTCATGATTTTGCTTATGACTTCATTGGAGAAGTTAAATATAAACATGAAAAAGGAGGAGATGACACAGCATAAGGTAAATATGTACTTTCTAGCCCTTCCTTCCAGTAGGAGGCACACTCAGGACCACCGTGGCAGGTACAGAGGTGTGAATAAGGCTCAAGTCAGGTATTTTAGGATGGCACTATCTTGGTTCGGTCATCTGTGTCCAGGAATTTATTCTCAGTTTTGTGGTCCAGTTGATCTGGAGTCAGTTCAGACCTGGAGTACCCAGTCGCAATGACCAAATACATGTTTTGAGTGTTTCTGATCTGGAAAGATGCACAACTCTAATTAAAAAGACTCACTGTCAGTTTGTGTTCCCTGTCCAGAAAGCATAGAGCTCTTTCTTCTTCTGGCCATTTTTATGAGGACATACAATCCATTACTTCCTTTTTATGTCTACCAATCACTATGATGCTCACATTTACTTAATCAGATGGGTGGTGCCCACTGAAGGGGCCCAGATGCAGTTATAAATTACCTGGTACCCTCTTCATGGAGACTGAGTACCCTAAATTGTTTATAAATATGGATTTCTCCTGATTGTAAGGCCTGCCTTTAATACACTATATGACACTAAACAACTTGATGTGACATGTTAACTTCTTAGACTCCTATTTTTAAACCCAGCCATTCCTTATGCTGGGAATAGTTTCTGACATAGTTTTGTGTCTCATGGCTGGATTAAATATCCCTGCATCCCAGAACAGAGTCACTTTTCCAGCAACAGGAATAGTTGTTTCTTAATACAATGTCTATGTCTTGTTCACCATTAGATAAACGCTAACACATGCACATTCTTTGGCCTTCCTTTTCTTTGATTACACATGCACCTCTCTACTGTTGATATACCTTATTCTCAAACACAGTCGATTGTGTTATAACTTTTGTTCCTTACATTCTAGCACTTGGCTGTTGGGCTTGGTGGATTCCTAAGTCTATGCAGCAACACATTTATACTCTGACTTTTAGGACCACTTAGTATAGTAATCCCGTGGATGCTGACTCTTACCATCTTTGGTTTCAAATTCAGAAGGTGCAGATTCTCGAGTACAGCCTCCAAATGAGGAGTGATTTTTTTTTTTATGCTATTGAAAGGAAACTTGTGCTCTCATCCTAGTTCCATTTTCCTTGGGTGACACAAGACAAAAGAGTTACAGTTTCACTTCTAGTGTTATCTGTCTACACTGTAATAACAGGCTTTATTGTTCTAAACTGCTGTTGAAAGACTAACCACTATTAAGCCATTATCTATATATATTTTTATCACCTATTCATTATAATGCTTTTGTGTTCTGTCAGTGTTATCAGAAACAACCATTATTTATTAGGTATCCACTGGATGTGTGATATTGTGGTAGGTGCTACAAAGGGCACTTATTTAGAATGAAGCATTGCAAAAGAGGAGAGTGACAATTTTTCTCTACAGTTCACCATTCTACCTTTCATTGTGGATTAGGTTACCAGGTTGGTCAAATTACTCATTATGTCCCAAAGACTCTGTTAAGATTTCCTAGGTATATGAGTATATTTGTCATGTGTTTTAGATGGGCTTATTGCAATATGGCCATTTGGTGAATTTGCAAATATAATAAGAAAAGATAGGCTCTCCTATTATATTTACACTTTAACACACAAAGGCAAGAAATACTAGAATCATGCACCAGTGATGTGGAAAAGAGCAAAGTTTTCTGAGAAAGGAAAACAAAATTGTGTTTGTCTGTATCCCAATTTCAAGTGTCATAAAAACTACTTTCATTTTTATACGTATTCTGTGGAGCTGGGTTAATTTAACATAAGACTTGTAAATATTTCTAGGCCTAATTATCTAAATAAACTTAGCTTACCTTATTACACAACCTGTCCTGGGATTTCTGGTGAGACCTTGATCTCTTCTGGCAATACTTTCTGACTTCTTGGCTTCTGATCAGTAATTATTGTAAACTCTCGATTTTGTTAATCTTTGGATTCATCACTCATCTTAAGTCTTACAGTATAGATATAGCTATAACAATCACCCTGCATGTCTACTTGATTTGGGTTATCTGTCCATTTTGGAATACATGGTATGCCCTTTAGTCCTAATTTTTCTTGGTTTCTGGGGTGCCTATCATTACATTATGGAGTCCTATTGGGTACTCGCAAGTGACAAATCTACCAAGATATTTTTTAAGTTTTGGATTCCTCTTTTATTATGAGAATGATGATGGCTTAATTACAACCCATTTCTTGTTCTCTGCCCAAAGATTTTTAGCAGATTACTGGACATAACAGGTAGAGGGGTTGCTTGACACTGAGAGTCACTCACATTATATTAAACGTAGAAGCAGGCTAAATCATTGAAGAGGCAGTTCAGTTCAATGCAACCCATATTTGTACACATGATAGTCATTATTATTATTATTAAAATAGTGATAGGAAATTTCAATGCATGCAATCTCATCATTTTACACAGAATCCAGATATTTGTTAGGCTTTAATTTGTATGATGTTGCATGTTGTCCATGTGCATCCTTTTATTCAACGTAGGCAAAGTAGATACCATTGCCTTGTTTGGGGAGATATCACAGAGAATTGGGAACCCAGATAGACCTGGGGTTGGATTCCACTTCAACCACCTTAGTCAACTCAGTAACGAATGTGAGCCACTTACTCTCCTCTCTGAATTGAGAGTTGTATCACTTGGGTTCCAGTCAGGAGGCAGCAACCATATCAGTTATATTAATAAAGAGAATTTAATATTAAGAATTGTTAATCTGGTATTGGAGAAATGAAAAGATCAAAAATAAACACCTGGGTATCATGGAGGTGATGATGTAGGAAGCAGATTCCACCCCTTGGCCAGGGAAACAAAAAGAAGAAGTTAGAATTATTAAAACTTAGAAGATGAGAGGAGGGGCCCTGTAGCACCTGGATGCAGATCTGTCATGATGGTATGCTGGCTAGTATCACTGAAGAGTAGCATCATGAGGCTGGTTCTACAAGTGTTAGAAAAACTGCACACTTGAATCACTATTGCTACTGGAATGAAAACTGATATTGCAAGCTGGAATGAGCTGCAGCTGCCAGGGCTTAGAAGTGTTGCTGAGATGATGTTGACAAGAACAGGAAATAAAACAGGAAAGATTAAATCCCTTCTTCCTCCTGCAGCCTTGCAATCTCTCTCTGGTCCCCCTAATTGGCAGATCCTAACAGAGAGCAGCTGGAAAAGCAGAAATATTTTCAGAGTTCCAGTCCCAGCTCACAGAGCAGAGCAGAGAGGACTTGTTCGAAACTGAGAAATAACTGCTTAATAACCAGCACACTGGTCATATTACCTACCTCCTAAATTGGTTATCGTTTTAACCATATTACTTTTATTGAAATTTATGTGAAGAATCTGGTGTGATGACTGGCTCGTAATAAGGGCTAAAACCCATCAGTTTTTTTCAATTTTTGCTACTTTACAAAATCTTCTCCTAAACTAGTGATTGAAGATGGCCAAATACACTTTGATATTCCGATTCTTCCGTTTTGAACCCAGTTGCACCCCAGTAGCATTTATATGTATAGATTGGCTCTGGAATCCATTAGGTATTAGCTGTGAACTTTGGGCAAGTTAATTAAGTTCTCTAAGCCTCAGTTTATATTACATGAGATAACACATGTACAGTGCTTCACTCAAAGCCTGTCAAATAAGTATTTAAAAATATTAGCTGACATTATTGTTATCATCATCATCATCACTGTCATTATTTAATGAGTATGGAGAAATAGCAGCAAAATAACCTTAATTTAAGATATGACATTTGAGAAGCTAGCTTCTCTAAAATCACAAATGATTACCTTGGTTCTCTGAAACTTTATTATTATAAAAAGTAAACTCAGTTCATTTTCCTCTTTAGCCATATCCCTCATTTTTTGGTTCTTCAAAAGATTATCATTTTTTCTAAGATTTTTTTTCTGATATTTTGAAAGAAGCCTATATTGCCAATTCTTTTTTGCATTAGAAGATATTGAGGCTTGAAGTCTCTTTGAGACTTTCCCTGAGTCATGTATAGGTTTGTAAAAGGCCTGGAAGGGATTCAAAAATTTGTTATGCCACTATCAGGGACTCTTGAATTCTGAAAGATTACTGGCTATCCACTTGCAGGGATATAGAGACTGTCAATAGAAATTTGGAATGAGTGTTCTGCATGGTAATGCAGTACATCACTGCTGGGTCCCGAGGCAAGCTGAGGACATCCTGGATTTTATGCATTATACATGAGAGGGTGTAAGAAATAAAGGATCAATCATCTCCCTCAGCTAGTATTGATCATTTGCTACACATTATTTGGCTGGGCTTGCTGCAGATTTACTTTCTCCAATGAGAACGAGAAGCAGATTGCCTGTTTTCTTAATGAGCAATGACATCAATCTAGCCAAATCTATCTAATGCATTGAATGACACACTCTCTCTCTCTCTCTCTCTCTCACTCATTCTCCCTCTACCCTCTCCCTCTCCCTGCTCCCCTCTCTGTCATAGAAGAAATAAGAACAGCTTCTGAAGAGTGCGCCAGCTCCTGTGAAGGTGGTGACAGAATGGGGAAATTTGATCTAATTCAGGGTAATGAAAAGTCTCTTCTTAACTTTTCCTTTTTAATTTAAAGTGGTGTTTCCATTCTCCATTTCTCCAGATGGCATATTCTGAGGGGCTGATCTGCAGAAAAGATCAAGTGAAAAGTCACTCGGTAATGAGAAAGGAGGAAGAAGGCATGTAGAATGCATGAACAGGTTGTGAGGCTAGGACTGCAAGCAGGCTGGAATGTCACGGTCACTGGGAAAAACAGCAAACAAAAATTACAATCAGAGAATGTTATATGAGTACTCTTTAGTCAACATCATTGTCTTGTAATAACATTGGAATCAGCATGTGGCATTCAATGAGAAAATAGGGTTGAAGTTTGTCTTCTGTTGATAATAATATTTTCCTCTTTGTGGTAGTCAATAGGCAGTAAAAGGATGTTGGAGGTAATGAGTGATACAGGATTTAAGAGGAGATTGGGATGTCTTGCTGAGGCACACATCTCCTTCAATTAGACAAGTGTCCACTGAAGAAGGCAGGGAATTTCGGGGCATTGATTAGCTGAGGTTAGGCAACTCAAGAACTGGTGGAGCAGACTACCAATGGCAGGCCAGGGCTTGCATGTAGTCCTGGAAGAATTAATCCCACACAGGTTCAGTCTGCAGGAAGGCACCATGCCTAAGGGAGAGCAGAGGTTGCAGGCCCCAGTCCGAGCTGGGAGGAGGTCAGGACGGATCTCGAGAGAGAAAGGAAGTGTCCCAACAGGTGGATGGAGCACAGGGGCAGGGCAATATCCTGAAGGTCCTGCCAATATATAGCAATGTCTTAGGCCCCAGAAGGAAGAGTGGAGAGAACAAGGCAGGATATCCATACTAAGCAAAGGCCAGAATGGTGGGACACAAGACTTGCCACATCATAAAGATCCTATTTACTTAGCAGAATACCCAACCCCAGTGTCTCGAAGTTGCAGAGAGAAACATTTTTGAAACTGTTGGAAACTAATTGATCATGAACCATGATAGCATATGGAATCAGTGATGTAAATTGTGAAACATAAATTTCGGTTCTGTTTTCTCCTGAAGAAATGTAAATACAAGAGAATTTTCACCAAGCTGAAAATTAAGAACAAAGAAGACATTGGGAAGGGCATTTCATGGAGTACCATACCACAACTACACCAGGCTTGCTTTCTACTCTCAAGGCGACTGGGGCAGGTTATCAGAACCGACAGGGCTGGGGTAGACCTTCAGTGGAGGGCAGAATGAGAGGCTGAGAGGGCATTGGAGGCTCAGTTTTAATAACGGCTCTCTCTATGCCAGACACTGTGATAACACTATAAGCATTTTCTCATAAAATTAGGTGCTGTTAGCATCTTTTCTTTTCTCTTCTGTTTCCCCTCCCTCTCTCCCTTTCTTTTTTTCTCTCTCTTTAATATTTCTTTTCTTCTTCCTTCCTTCCTTCCTTCCTTCTTTCCTCCTTCCTCCTCCTCCTTCCTCCCTCCCTCCCTCCTTCCCCTCTTCCTTCTCTCTCTCTCCTCCCTCTTCTCTCTCTCTCTCTCTCTCTCTCTCTCTCTCTCTCTCTCTCTCTCTCTCTCTTTCTGCGAATGAGGAAACTGTAACACAGACGTAAACTGACTTTCTCAGTTAGTGGCAGGAAGCAAGTCGTTCTCTAATTTGTTAACTGGAGTCCAGAGCCCGATCTCCTAACTACCATGTCACACAGCATCTCAGTGATCTGATCTGGGATGTTACATATGAGTCAGCCCTGCTCAGAGGCTGGCCTGAGCCAAACCATTACCTTTCTCACTCCAGACAGTTTTTTTTTTTATTGATTCATCTTTTGAGATCAACTTATTGTTTGTGGAGTTCAACCACAACACGTTCTGACGGTACTAACTTGTAGTCTGCTCATAAACTATCCTTTTATTTTGTACCCAAATGTAGATCATCACATTGCAGATATTATTTAAAGTCATCCTTGTATAGTTAGCCTATTTCTCTAGCTTGTTAAGATCTCTTTAAATTCTTATCAACAGCAGATTCTTCTTTGTTTACTTTTCTCTTTTTTAAAATCTAACATGACATAAAAAAAACTCCACAAACTCTCCTAAAAATCCCCCCTGTTTCTGAAATATTTACAAATTTGGCAAAGATCTACTTTGCCAGTTCTTGGAATATAACGTACCCAAATATGCCTTTAGACTCTGCTCTTTGTTTTGATACATGCTACATATTATAAAGCTCAGTATACACATGGACTCTAGATAAATAATAACAATCTGGAATGTTTCTCACTTCAAGAGCTTCATAGGCCCTTTCAGGCAGTGTGTAAACTTTCTCTGAAGAATATATGACTGAATGATCGATTTCACCTAGACATTGGAGGTGCTCATCCTTCTATACCTATTCCACCTGCTGCCTGACTGCTGTCTGCTTCTTCATTGTTTGCTGTTTCTGCATTGCCTTTCAGAGTTATATCTGAGAAACAACACTTTGGTTTGCAGATGATGCTTGCTTTTTTTTTTCTCCCAGCTTTATTGATACATAATAGACAATTAGTTGCTCATATTTACAATGTATAATTCAATGGGTTTTTTCAATTATAGTTGGCATACAATATTATATTAGTTTCAGTTGTTCAGCATACTAATTGTGATCTATATATGATTATAAGTGATCTATATAACTCACAAAATGATCACTCCACTAAATCTAGTATTCCTCTTCCTCCTTACATATTATTACAACATTGTTGACTATATTCCTTATGCTATACTTTATATCTCCATGACTGTTTTGTAATTATCCATTTGCACTTCTTAATCCTTTTGCCCTATTTTGCTTTCCTCGCCCCAACTCCCCTCCTGTCTAGTAGCTCTCAAAATATTCTCTGTATCTATGAGTTTGTTTCCATTTTTTTTGTTGTTTATTTTGTCCTTTAGATTCCACATGTATATGAAATCATGTGGTATTGTCTTTCTTTGTCTGATTTACTTCATTTAGTGCAATACTCTCTAGCACCGTGAAGGCAATATCTTTTTCCTTTTAGTCTGTATGTCTTTTAATGTGAAGTGAGTCTCTTGTAGGCACCGTATGTAGGTGTCTTGTTTTCTTATCCATTCAACTACTCTATCTTTTGATTGGAGCACTTAATTCTTCACCATTTGAGGTACTTGTTGATAGATATGTAGTTATTACCATTCTTTATTCCTGTTTTTGATACATGTTTTTTCTTCTTAAAAAGAAGTCTCTCCAACATTTCCTGTAATACTGGCTTGGTGGTGATAAACTCCTTTAGCTTTTTTTTTTGGTCCAGAAAACTCTTTATCCGTACTACGACTCTATGACTCTAGATGAGCACTTTGCTGTATAAAGTAATCTCGGTTGGAGATCCTGGGTTTTCATCACTTTGAATATTTTGTGCCAATCCCTCTGTCCTGCAAAGCTTCTTTTGAGAATTCTGCTGCCAGTGTTACTGGTGCTCTCTTGTAGATAACTAACTGCTTTTCTCTTGCTGCCTCTAAGATTCTCTTTTGGTCTTTAACCATTGGCATTTTAATTATGATGTGCTTTGGTGTGAGCCTCTTTGAATTAATGTTTTTAGGGACTCTGAGCCTCCTGGGGTTGTATGCCTGTTTCCTTCACCAAGTTAGGGAAGTTATCCATCATTCTTTCTTCAAATAGTTTTCAACTTCTCGTTCTCCCTCTTCTCCTTCAGGTACCCCTATGATGCAGATGTTGTTACATTTAATTTTGTTCTATAGGCTCTTTAAATTATTATCATATTTTTGGATTTTTTTTTCTTGCCATTCTAATTGCTGCTTCCCTATCCTCTATACCAGTGATTCGATCCTCTGCTTCATCTACTCCATTGATTTCCTTTAATATACTCTTCATCTCAGATAATGTATTCTTTATTTCTGACTGGTTTCCTTTTATAATTTACATTTCCTTTTTTATGTTTTTAATCTCTTTGTTAAAGTTCTCACTGAATTCACCTGCACTTCCCCTAAATTCATTGCGCATCCTTATAACCAGTGTTTTGAACTCTGCATCTGTTAGCTTACTTGACTCCATTTTTCCTGGAGTTCTGTTCTGTTCTTTTGTATGGGACCTGCTTCTTTGTCTTCCCATTTTGGCTGCCTTTCGGTGTTTGTTTCTATGTACTAAGCAAAGTTTCTAAGTTTCCTGGTCTTTTTAGCATGACTTTGTGTACTAGGTGTCAGTGGCACAGTCTTAAGAGGGTGCCAGCTGCAGGCCAAGTTTAAGTCCAGCCTGTGCCACTCCGGGGCCACCTGTTAAGATTCAGCAAGCAATCCACAGATGCTGTGCTTATAGTTGCCTCAAGAGGCCATGCCAGAAACTGAGGCCAGCTGCCACCCGTGTGGGGCTTGGATCTGCTCAGCAGCGGGCACAGGATATGCCGAGGACACAACTGGATTGGCTTGAGTAGGGCAGCAAGTTGGGAGAGGCAGAGTTTCAGGGAATCCTCTAGCAGAGAGACCTCTGTTATCCAGTTGAATTACATCTCAGCTATGGCAGCCCTGGGTCTGCACAATGGGACGGGTGAGGGCTCAACAGAAGAACAATGGATGCCTCCAACACTTCTTCCTGGGAGAAAGCTTCACTTCTGATCCTTGCTCCAACAACTTAGTGTCCTTCTGTAAGTCCCTGGTGCCCCCTGAGCAGCCAACCAGTCGCAGGTATTCTGAGTGAGTTTGTCACCATGAAAGTCTAGTTGTAGACACGGCCCCTTTAAGAGGCGTCTGCAGCTGCTATAGCCTCTGTCCCATTCAGCCACTGGGGACTGGGCCACCTCGCATCTTTGCCCTCTCCCACCTCCTACCATTGCAGGATAATTTCTTATTTCTCTCTCTAGTTGTAAGGCTTCTGTTCATTCAGACCCCAGCCGACTTTGCTTGCTGTTTGCTTCATGTTTCCTTTATAACTTTGGTGTGGTCACAAGAGGAGATGTATGAAGCCTCTGTCATCTATGCCATTTTGCCTGGTCTCCTATAAATGTTTTGAATCCGACCCCAGCCAAGCGCGTTCTTCCTCTCTTCCCTTCCTACCACAAAACCCTTTCCTTCCCACCCCCATTAGTGCTAAATCTCACATGATTTCCAGTGGACAGAAGCCAGCACAGGAGGGGATAACTGGTGGGAAGAAACAGTTATTTGATTTTTGGCAGTAAAAACAACTAACCAAAGCCTGATTTTCACAGATTTTAGTAAAAAGGTCATTGATTTTTTTTTTCTCTTTCTTTCTCATGAGGGGCTGTGATGGGGGAGTTGCAGCTTTTAATGCTTTGAAGAGAATAACTTAAATAAATTAATGTATATATTATCATGTTCAAAATATAGAAAGAAAAACATCCTGGTTGGCTCCAATGAATTTGGAAGCAAAGTTGTCTACTTTGTCTGCAGCCAGATTAGATTACCGTAATTCTCTCCAGTGGCAGTTTTGCCAACGATTAAAGTGGATATTTTGGAGGGGTCAGGACTTGGTTGAAAGGAAGATGTCTTAAACCTATAAATCAACTATATTTGTTTTTATATTTAGAGTATAAAAAAAAATCAACTTTTAATTCCCCTCTATTGGGTTGTTATTGCATAAGGGAGAGTTGCTTTTTAACAGACTGACACTTCGAACTCTTAAAATGCCTGGCTCAATCTCATGCCTTCTGGTTCTTGGCAAACCAAACACTATCATTAGATTGTTCTTATATTCTCTATCAAATGGTCCTTTTGAACTTTCCTTTTTATCATGCTCACATCTCATTCACTCACCTCCAAAGGAGTCAGGCCAAAAATTGCGTGTCTAGGAAATTACTGTATTATTTGTAGTGTGTGATATATACATGTAATTGATATTAACTGTATGGTCATACATTTTTGTTCCAAAGAGTAACTTTATTTCTAGACTGACTTTACTTTCTGCCTTTTAGTCTTTAGATTTTTTCTTTTTTCTTTTTGAATTAATTCTGTTCCCTGTACTAAGTTCTTGGTCAAGATCTATAAATGGACTATGTGTAGTGCAGTTCATAATTTCATTAGTTCAATATTCAACTGTTTCAAGACAGTTATCCCCATTAAAAGTTTCCCTCTCTTTCTTTCTCCTGATCTAATGTCTAGGTTACACTGAGGGAAGGAAAGTTATTCTCATGATGTTGAAAGCAGAAAAAAGTCACATCCATTTTCTGTTCTTTCAATGTTCCTGTAGTCTGTTATCCTGCTTTGGTTGATAATAGGAGGAATGACACATGTGGTTACATTATTCCCTTCCTCCTGTGGGTCTTTTTTTTTTTTCCTCCAGGTAGGCTCTTAGAATTGCTCATTGGCTTATCTTCACTTTGGGCTTATGAGATACTTGCAAATCTCTATGCCCTGCTTGCTGCTGCTGATTGCAGTGGACCACCTTTCATGTTTATGTGCACATGCCATCCACTCTTGTTTTCTTCAAGTCTCATAGAACTAGATAGGTTTGCAAAGACTGTCACTCTCTAATTGTACTTGAAAAATGTATTAGCAGATTTTTCCTCCTAGACATTTTAAACATCACAGGAGAATGTCTTGGTACCCCTCAAGTCCCTAGTTTCATCAGAGGTGGAAAAGAGTCAGAAATTTCCCACTGCTCATTCTTTTCATCTTTTAATTTTAGTTGGATTCCTTTATCTCTCCTCTTATCACATGCTCAAGCTCTTTTGGAATGGCAGCAGGTGGCGGTGTTGGGGGTGGGGAGTTAGGGTGGAGACCAGTAACCCTGCTTTGAAAATATGTACCAGCATCCTTTTTCTTACTCTAAGTCTTTTATCTGCAACTCAAGACTTGGGAAGTTCTTTTTATTCTCCCTATATATTTCTTTTTACTTTTTCTCTATGATATATTAACTATATTTGTTTTCAGATTTAGGATAAAAAATAGCTTTTCATTCCCTCCTTTCTGTTGATGTTGGGTTGATGATGGGTTGATGATGGAGGTAACTACTTCTCTATGATAAATTGTAAATTCATGTCTCCTGGTTTAAATACAGATGTTGTAGGGGGTATAAACACTGCATGCTGCTTGATGTCTCAAATTATTAGTGTGCCACAAATATTTTTGCTATATACTTCTTCTTGCTATATATGTTTGTGTATATGTTTGTATGTGTATTTTGGCAACTAACATAACCAAAATTTTTCTACAAAGAACAAAATTCTCAAGTAAAAATTTTTTTTTGTAATATTAATGATGCCAAACATGCAAATATTTAGGAATATTAACTATGATGTCATTTCAAGGGCCATATGTAAGTAAGAAAGGATCAATGTAACATTTTTGTTTCTAGAAGAAAATGGCTATATCAAAACAGAAGTATATAATGATTAAGTGTATATAAATATTTGATTATATTTCTTTGTTTAAAGAATCCGGAAGCAAGATGACAGTATTTCTCTAATGTTAGGCCGAATGCTGGAGCTGGGGTGAGTGTGCACAAGGATGCTGAAATGGAGATCTTCTGGTCAAAACCAGATCATGAGCAAGGAGAATTTCATCATTACCATACCTAGTTCATCTAACTTGTGGATTATCCATGGATAATACAAAATTCCAAGATGATTTTTGATACTATGCAGCATGATTAGGCCTCTTTTTAATAGTATCAGTTAATGTATGGTAAAGGAATTGCATTTAACTCTTTCTTTAGTGACTCTTCACCTAGCCTCCTTTGCATCCATTCTCTAGATGGCAACCAAAGAGATCTTTTCAGAAAGCAAAACTGATCCAATCATACTTCCATCGAAAACTCTGCAATGTCTTCCTGTTGTTCTCAAAATAAATAAGAAGTTTATTTTTATGAATATCAAGGCCCACGTGGTCTGGCCTCTACCAGCTGCACTCATACCCACTCACTGTACTGCTCTCTTCTCCTCATCTTGGCTTTTTCTTGCTCTCTACTGACTCTCCCTGACTCCCCCTGACTCTCAACCAAGGCCTTTGTAAGTGGTGTTTGCTCCGCTAGAAGCACTTCTTTTCTCTTTCAGACTTGTCACAGTTTCAATCTTACACTTGTTTGTGTAATTATTATTTGAAGTCTGTGTCTCTCACTGTGTTGTGAGCTCTGCATGCCAGTTCTGCTGACAACTGGATCACCAGGCTTATAGCAGTGCCTGACAAAAGGCTGGGGCTCAGTAAATGAACACATGAGTAAATGAATGAATCCAGGAAGGTGCCATTAACCTGCATCTTGATGGATGAGTTTATCATGGAGTTGGGGAGAAGGGCATTTCAGAAAGAGAGCAACAGCATGAACAATCTGGATAAAGGACCAGGATAAATTGAGATGCTACTGAGGCTCAAGTGAGGAGTACTGGGGAGACAGAGTGGCTGCAGATGAGGCTGGACATGTATTCTGGGACAGAGTGTAAAAGACTTGGTATGTCTTGTTTGAAAACTGGGGCTTTATCCCAAGCAATGGAATCACTGAAGATTTGGGAGAAAAGAACTTGACATAATGAGATAGAAACTTGACTTGAGCAACTATATGTGAAGAGAGTGGGTAGTTGGGAACCCACTGAAAAGGCTGTAGCTTAAGATGATGGGACTTGAGCTAAGGAGGTGGTTGTGAGAACACAGAGGAAGAAACTTAGGGAATGCATTGAGCTTGACAATAAACTGGACAACAAGGTGAATGTTCACAAGGAGCTGCAGTCAAGAAACATATAAACGAGGACAACAGCTACACTCTAAGCTACACTCTAAGGACAACTTGTATTTGAGACTTTAGGGATAATCTACAATGTCCCTTCTTGCACTTAGCCCCAGAATGGGAAACAGAGCTTTAACTCTGTAAGAGTGAAGGAGAAAAGAAGGAATTGAGAATGGGTACAATGGACGATGGTTAGTGGAAAGGAAAAGACATTAATATTTACTAATGTACAATTCAACAGAGGGCTCAGTGGCCCCTTAGAGCTGGGCTAAATGGCTTCATGTGCTGCCTGAGGTCCAATGGTAACTCTTGTCAACTCAGAACATTTCAGTTCAGAGATCTTTGACTCCAGTGCCTTCATTTGTCTCTTCTAATGTCTGGCTTTCCTTTTGGCTGGGAGTGGGGAGTCATTCTGACTCTTTGCTAGTGTCCTCAATGATGCTTCCTGAGTATTCTGTTTGGCTGATAATTCAAAATGAAGTTATATAATCTTGTGCTTTGTTTGGGAAGCAATTTAGGTGGTTTAGTTGCTCATTTGGAAGTTGAGTTATGATTAAAATTGAGAGGGAAAAAAGTAGGAGACATATATGGCAAAATAATATCAAGGAAGGATTTAATCTAATCTAGAGTGTTTGAACTGCGGGAGAGGCTCTGCCAGTTAGTACAAAAACCAGCATGAGGTTATACAGGCACAAAATACACTTTAAGAAACTTGAAATGTCTTCCCAAAGAGACAGATCATAGACCGTAACTAGGTAAGGACAATGTCTTTTAAACTCACATATATTTGAGCTACGATATCACCTTATTCATTTCTTTGGTTATAACCTTGTTAGTTTTGACTTGCAAAGTTGTATCGTTACTCTAAACTGGAAATTATTAATATTTACTCTAGGAATATGGTGTGAAACTCCAGCCAGTGAATCTATATTAAGAAAAATTAAAGAAATTAAAAAAAGTTCTATGTCAAAACATAGGATAATAAATTTATATTTATATATTTTAGGTAAAAACAAAAGATTGAAAATATATGCTTCATTTTTAAATAATTTTTTGCTTAAATGACATTTTGATCAACTCACCAATAACTGATTCTAGTTGTACTGGATTTCATTTAGGGCCATATCACATTTAAAAAAAGTACATTTAACCTTTAAAATCATATAGTGTAGGGGATGTGTGGGAACCCGATTGACTAAGGCAATAGCAGGTTCTTCTCTTTATCAAGTTTTTTTCGTGTTTTTTTTTTTTGTTTTAGAGCCATGCTCTTTGTGTAGAATAGTTTAAATTATGGATACACAATTAAAATTATTTTTTCTCTTGTGCTTATGCTTACTCTTATTCTTTCTTTCGCTGAGGTCATAGAGTTACATTTACACGAAGTGCACATTTATGCTTTATTGTTATCTCCTTTTCACAGATGAAGAAAGGAAGCTTAAAGCAGTTGAAAAACTTGTCAGCTTCACCAACTAAGGAGAATATTTTGAAAGCAAACTCTGGGGAATGTTTAGGCTTGAATCTGAAGCTAGGCAATCTGTCTGCCTCCATGTTTCTTATTCAATAGCATTCAACTATTTGCTCAAAGTCAAAACATAGTAATTATTCTTGATTCCCCTCTTTTCTCATCTTCCACACAATAAATATTTAAAATCTATTTATTTCCTTAGTTTAAGCCACCATCATCTCTCATATAGACATTAAGAATATGAAAATAGCAAGTAGGCGTGTTTGTATGTATGTGTGTGTAAAAATACCATGTATCAAGCAGTATATCAAGCACCTTACTTATATTAACTTACCTATATTTAATTCTCACAACTACTCCTGGAGGTAAGTGTATTATTTTTCTCATTTTAAAAACAAGGAAACTAAGGCACACAGAGAGATTAGAGGCAAAGATGACAAACAGCATCTTTCTCTTAGATTTTTTTTTTAATTCATTTTCCACAATATAGCTTTAGTGATAGTTCTAAAACAAAAATCTTATATGTTGCTCAAGGGGTTAAAACTTTTTCCTTTCTTCCTGGAATCTTGCTGCCATTTTAGGCCCGTATTCTCTACCCTTTTCCCATAGGGCCTTACCTATATAAAAATAGTAACTGATGAAAAATTACTGGCAGAGGTTGGATCATGGCCAATTTAAGGAAGAGTTATCTTTGAACCAGCACATTGTTGGTGCCTTTGGCAAATCGTATGTTCTAAAGATGGCCGCAATAGTATCTCCCCTCCTACATGGTCTTATAATGTGACACTCTGAGAAGAGTTCTCTTCTTGAATCTGGGTGGGCTCATAACTGTAGTCCCTATGACATTATGAGACTCCAAGGCTAGATCATAAAAGGTGAGGTAGCTTCTGCATTGCAATAATTGCTTTGGATCCTTAAGCTGACTGTAAGCAATCAAAAATGCCCCAAGATCACTGTTCTATGAAGAAGCCCAAACTAGCCCAGCTGGAAAGGCCACATGGAGAAGCCCTGAGACTACTGAGGACAGAGAGCTCAGCTATCTACCTACTCCAGCACCAGCCATTATCTGACTATTAGTACATAAGAGACCTCAAGCCAGAAAAAGTCAGCTAAGGCCCTCTCAAATGATGACCCAGAGATAATAAAATGATAGTTGCTGTTTTAAGCCACTATGGTTTAGGATAATTTGTTACACAGCAATATATAACTAGAACAGTGTACTTCAATTTATGCCACTTAAGAGTGAAACTATATGCATGAAGAGAACACCCTTAGTGTTTTGATCCCTAGTTTGTGCTCGGAAAGGAGGTTCCCTATCTTCCCAGATTATCATGTTTGGGGCTTGTGGTGCTTAGTGCTGAACTATAAGCTTGACTTTGTGACTACAAAAGGAGAGTGGCTGAGACAGTTTTGTACACTTGAGTTGTGTTTCTTATTGAACTTTCAGCATCTTGGAATGTCACAGGTCATAAAACACACATTTTGTCAGCTGATAAACCTGATGGCTGTCTCTTGCCTCCATTAGGTGGCTTAGCAGGGATCTAGCTCGCCAGAAAGGTCACTAGATGTATTCATCCTGACTCCCAGCCTAGAAGCTCCCTTGTCATGTAGCTTTAGTCCATGGGTGTTCTCTGTTCTCCTAGTTTTTTAATAAAAATTTCTAGCAGCATTAGGGTGCAGATTATTCTTTTGGAGAACTTTCCATGGCACATCCACTGTACTAGGCTGGCCACACTCTCTGTGAGCTTCACGAATTATAGACATTCCATTGCTGCTCTGTTTGTGTTTTTCTCAGTAAATCTCACTTTAAGCTTACCCTGTGTGTCACTTGTGGTGTTTTATACTGTTTTTGCAACAATGGGCAATATATTCTATGGGTTTAGTCAGCCCAAGCTGGTTAATAGTGACAGAATTGGGGGGATTCTCTACGTAGCTAGCTAGGAGAATACTTCAGTAAAAAATATCTCATCAGATATTAAGATGCCTGTCTCTGTGCCTGATAGTTAACCTTTAGATATTTATCTAATCAATATATATTTTTTGAGTACCCACTATATGCTAGACTCTGTGCTAATTACTGGGGATATAAAGTTAAATAAACATAATCTCTGTTTTCAAGGATCCTAGAGTTTAGAGAGAGAGAGAGAGAGAAACAGACTAGGGAACTGGCAACTGGAATTCAGGATGATAAGTACCGGAGTAAGACTATGCACAGAGTATCATGGTAAGGAAATAGATCTGGAAGGAGGCAGGGGAAGTCAGGGACATCTAAGGAGGGAGTGATGTCAGGACTGAGATCTTAAGATTAAGATGAAGTTGGCTAGGTGAAGGGAAGGAAAGGTGAGAGCAAGCCGAGCAAGCCTGTTTCATTTAAGGAATTGAAAAAGCACTCTCTGCTTCTGGACATTGGGGAGTGGAAGTATGTCAGGTAAGCAGTAGGATGGGGAAGGAGAAGTTAAGAATACAAGGAGGGCATTAGAACCATGCAATAAGGAGAGGCTCATTGTTCCTAGGCAGAGTAGGAGGAAGATAAGATTTGTCTTTTGGAAATACCACCTTGGTTGTAGTGTAGAGTAGATTGGCAGGATGGTCATCCAGGTAAGAGATGCTGGTGGCTTCAATGAGGGTCATGGCATTGAGGATAAAAAAAACTGGACACATTTTAAGATGCTTTTCAATGTGACTTTAGAATATTTTTTCCACCCCCATCCTCCATAATTTTCAGTCCCTCAACCCCAAGCACTATGCTCCATCCTGCCAGTCTTTAAAAATATCAGCTCTTTAGCAGTGTCAGGCATCTCAGCTTATTTTTTTCCTACACATTTCCCTGTCTATAGTGTCCTTTGTCTTCCACATTTGGCAAACTTTTACTCATCCTTTAAGTTCCATTTACTCTTTATTTTTCCTGATTTATCCAGGAAATGTTATTTCTCTTTTGATACTTAATAGATCTTTATCATCTTTTTTGTTATATGCACTGTATGCTTCTGTTTTCCTCTTCAGATCTACTCTTTCATTCTCTCCACTCTGTTGGTTGCATGGGAAGTCAGTTGAATAGATGTCAAGGGACTCTCTTGACCTCTGTCTTCTGATTGTTTTTGACCATTGTAAGGAGACGAGAGGACAAAAGGAGAATAAATTTGGGCTATTTATTCCCCAAGATTTCCCTCTGTGAGGTTACTCTGGGCTGGTTGCTTCCCACAGCAAAGATTATACCTCATGATGTGCTAGTAAATGGTTAACAACTAGTTTGGGAGTTAGGAAGCCCTGATTTGTAGTGTTTGCCCATTTTTGTGATGAAATACTCCCACTGTGGCCAATTTTAAGCTATCAATGTGATGTCACTCAGTATGGAGTTGGGAAAAGATGTGCACTGTTTGTCTTCTCAAGCTGGCATTAGGCAACTCCAGCGCCCCACTGTTCCATTCTTTCTTTCTAGTTAATTGTAACTGTTCTTCCCCTAGCCCTTCAGGCCTGGGAGGAGGGCTGTGCCAAATTTGTTTTTAGTCCTGGGACACTACACCATCTCTTGTGGTTTTCTTACCTACACAATCTTTGAAAATAGTCCCTTTATTAGACTCTCCTCAAATTATGCAATTTGAGGTACCATCTGTTTCCCGATGAGATCCTAATTGATTCACCAAGCTATATTGTTTGGAAATTAGTCATTTAGAAATCTTTCCTCCTGCTATATTTCAAATACCTGGAGTGTGAGATTATGGTTTATTAATTTTTCTATCTCTAACACCAAGCCAGTGGAGGAGTTGTGAAAGGAAAGAAGGAAACAACTTTTGTTGAATATCTATTATGCATCGGATATTGTATCAGATACTTTAGAACTGTTATTTCCTTAATATTAACACATCAAATTAATTCTAGACACCATTATTCTAGGCATTCACAGATAAGAAAACTGAGGTTCAGAGTGGTTAAGTAACTTTACAAAATTACACATTTAGGAAGTAGCTGAATTAGGATTTGAATCTGAGTGTCTGGCTCTAAAATCTATTCTTTTTTGCATTATTTTCTCAATTATTTTTAGTACGTCAATAGATGCTATAAACAACAGAGAAGATAGAGTGAATGCCATTAGAGATGTTTGATAAGAGGGGTCTTCAAGTGGGAGGGAGATGGAAATTCAGCTTTCTTCTGTGCCTAGGAGTGAAATTTCTAGCAATCTACCAGCTTATGAAATGTAAACTGTATCAGTGTTCCCCTTGAACAGGGTATTTTAGATAACATCAGGCAATTCATATGCTAAATACTCAGAGTTGAGGAAAACCATGTCTGTTTGGTTTTGCATTAAACGATAGAGGAAATTGCAAATGTGATCAGAGAAATTTTATGAAATAAAATATTTTAAATCATCCTAACATCTCAAATTTTGCGATCTAATCTTTCCATCTAGAAGATATTGGTGACTCTAGTGAGACTTGGAAGGATCTGTGAGAGGCCCGTTTAAAGAATCATCTGTGATATATTTCTGCTTGTTTTCTTAAAAGGTCTTAAAGCATTTATTTTGTTTAATAATGAAAAACATATGCTGGAAAGAAATCGATGCTGGTTTTGGCAACTTCAGTCTGATAAGATAGCATGAAAGGGAACACAATAGTTCTAATGGACCCATTAGAAACCTGAGTGAAGAAACTTGAGTTTCATTCTGGCTTCGACACTTGCCTAGTTTTATAATCATAGCTAAGTTCTGGACTTCAGTCTCCTTATAGGTGCAATGGATAGTTAGGTTAGATGTAGACTAAATTATCTTCCTAGCTGTAATAAGCTTATGAAATGCTTTATAATTTTTCTTTCTTTTTAGTAAAAGCATTATAATATTTCTACATTTATTAATCACTTTGTCATTTAATTTTAATTTCTTTCTTATTTTCCTTTTTAGTCATAATTTTATTATTTAGTCATTTACCCCTCATATTTATCATCTATTTACCATCTATCTATATATTTGTAACTATTAAAGAAAAAAATTGTCCAGTGTCTAATGTGAGGGCACAAAAATAAAACAATTTCTATATTCTACTTCACTCTAGCCTTCTATTTCCTAACATGTATTTCGTATGTGTTCTGGTAAATATTTACCAATCAGCTGTATTGGGAAAAAAACCCCTCTGATTTATAGGATTTGCCAATTTTTGTGGTTTAATTGCTTCCACCATGGCCATTTTCAAGTAATCTATAGTAAATTGCTGAATGTGAAGCTGTAAAGAGATGCACAGAATTGGCTCGTGCAAGCTGGTACGAGCTGACTCCATCACACCTTTGAATATAAGCAGCCTGTGAGGTTTTAACTGCTATCATTCATGCTAAAATACCTATTGTAACATATGTTTTGAGAACTGAAAATGGAACCTAAAATGGAAACTAAAACACGTATTTTCTATTTGATTTCTGTTTGGTATGATCTTTACCTTGAATTATTTTCACCAGCTCACTCTCTCACTCTCTCACTCTCATACCAAATGTATATATACATAAGATCATATGTGCACATATATCCAAATCATGTTAAATTTTTTGATGTTTCTATGCATTATGTAATCATATATAACTAGACAATACTAAAACACGGTGCAAATTTTTTTCACAAGTCATTTATCCTTTCAAACTTAAAGTTTGAAACTTTCCTTAAAAACTATATTTCCAAAGGATTCTAAACTTTTAAACCGCTTCTCATGAGTATGTCTGTATTTGTACTCAAGATTTTCATTGATTAGTTGTTTATCAAAGGAGTCAGGACTGGAAAAACCTCCATACTATTAGATCATCAAATCTGGGAATGATATAAATTAGATACACTCAGAAATCCAGAAAGCTGCACACAGTAATTTGGTATTTAGTCAATCACAGAAAGGCTACAATGCGTTGACTGTTGACTGAATGATGAGCATCAAACATAGAGTGTAATTAACACAGACAGAAGCTTACTGCCAACAACAGTTTGAGACAATTTAGTCTTTTATTTCCTGCCAACTTTGATATAAAAAGAACCCTTCATAGCAAGATTGAGAAAATTTGTTTTTGCATAGGAAATTCAGCTTGTACCCCCAGAGCCTCCAGAATAGTAGCTTCCATAGGGTAAGAACTTAATGGGTATTTGTTGGATTGAACCAGATCTACATTAAAAAAATTGGTCCTCAAATGCCACAGTTCCTGTTAGTAAATTCTCATTGAATTTCATGAACCAGTGATAACATATTCTCTGTACCTTACACAGTAAGTGAGCCTTTGCTAGGCTAGTGAATATTTTCTGAGGGAAAAAAAAGACAACGATGAATACCTATTTTATTCAGTTCAAGGAGAACCTTTACAAAAATTGTTATGGAATTTGAAATGTGGGCTGATTCTAGAATTTTTCTGTGCTGATCAAATGTGCAAGAAGGAATATCAGCTCCAAGTTATCTATTAACAGTTTATCTGCTACCATTGGAACCATGTTTGCCTTGAGTCCTGGGCAGTCTGCTTGAATTTTGAGCTGAGAGCCAGTTGGGACTGAACTTGGAACAGAGTCTGTGGCTGAGTGAGCTGCAAGTATAGATATGTGTGTGTGTAACATTTAAAAATGTGTATCATTTATCCATGTTGAGATAATTGTCAGAACGTAACTGTTATCTGTAGCCCTTGATATCTTTAGGCTATAATTCAAACTCAAGAGCTGCCTCTCTGTATCTCTCTGGCCTTACCTCTTGCCAATTCCTTCTTTGTCCCCATAGATCTGTAATACTTAGAGCTCCTCAAAGCATTCAAGCCTCTGACACTTCTGCACCACATGGACTGCTCTTATTGTTTGGTACCTGCCTCTGCCCATCCCGACACTCTCTCCCCAACCCTTAATCAGCCTGGTTTACTGCTCTAACTCATTCTTCTAAACCTAGTTCAGATGCCTCTTCCTAAGGATGCCACTCTAGTCTGCATTGAGTGCTCGCCTTTCTAGGTCCATGTGTGCATAATAAATTTATCAGTGTTAATCTTATTGTGTTGATTGTCTGTCTGTCTGCTTCTCCTAAAGACTGTACATTTTTGAGGAAGAGCTTGATTCTTATATCCTTGTATTTCCAGGGCATAGTGCAGACCTAGCCAAATAGTAGGTACTCTATGAATGTTGAGTATTTCAATATATAAACATCTAAAATGAATAAACAAATAATTTATCAGTTAAGTATTCATCTATTCAATTTGAACTGCTTTTGTTAATCAGGATTTTGTTGTTGTTGTTGTAACAGAAACACAACTCAAAATCACTTAAGGAAAAACAAAAAGTTACCAGTTCAAATAATTGAGAGTCTACAGAGTGGTGCTAAATATGAGTGTATTGGATCAAGGTCTCAGATGATGCCATGAGAAGTCTCTCTATGTCTATTTCTTTTATCCTCTGGGGTGTTTTATCCAGCAATCTCTCTCTATGTGACTGGAAAAGATGGTCCTCACAACTATATGCTTACATAGCCCAGTATAGTTCACAATTTTGGAAGGATACTGAGTATCTACACCAATCCATCCAGAATGACTATGCTTGGCTCTCGTTGGATTCCACAGTTGCCCTTGGACCAATCACTGTGTCCAGGATAATGGGGCATTTTGATTGGTCAGTTTATGTCCTATTCAAGAATCTGTGGAAGGTAGGGTTTCTTCTTCTTTTTTCACACTGATCATGACTTTAAGAATTAGTAAACATACTGTAGAAACATTGATACATAAATTTCTAAAGTACTGTATCTTAAATTCAGTTGGCAAATACCACCTTTAACTATAAGCTTGAGTTTAGTCTTCAACATAGAAACCAGACACTAAACTGTAAAAAAAAGATTCCTATTGTTTGAAAACACCAGTGTAAGTAGAAGATTGTAAAAATGCATAGATTTGTAATAAAAGAATTGACTGCATAAGAGTACTCCCCTCTCATAGTATTTCTTTTTACTTTTTATGCAATATTAGTTATATTGTAGGATTTAACTGTTACAGCACTCAAAGCCAACTATTTAGGGAAAAGGCAGAAAAAGGAAAAATGAATGTATGTAAGGCAATATTTCTTTCAGATATAATAAGCATAATAGTGTTTTAGGAAAACAAGATAAAAGTTACTCAAGGCTAGCTTGGTTCTCGCTGAATGAAAACAATGGACTAAATACTGAACTCCTCTCTGTGAATCCAATCATCAGTGCTTTAGTAGCCCTACTGGTAATCTCTGGGCTAGTCATATTGGTAGTTGCTGTGATACTCCTCTGAGTATTCTGCCTAATAATCGCTATCATTGATTGCTGACCCGTTTGTTCCTATACCTTGGCTTCCGTTGTAAATGGCAAGTTCTATCAGAGCAGCGCAGTATTTAGGATCATAGACTTGCTGCCCTAGCCCATATACACTCATTTCTTTCTGGGAAGTGACTTTGTTGGTACACATCTGTAGAAAAATTGTCGAGTTGTCCACTGGTTGTAAAGTTAGCTTCTTATCGTAGATGACTCTTCTGGTACCTGGCACTAACATTCCTCCCTAGCTGGCTCCTTTGTTGACGGCCATCTGCAGACTAATCATGGTCTGGTCAAAGGGTTTGTCAATTTGCATTTTGGGATCATAAAGATGTCTCCTAGTCCCATACCTGTCTGGCTGACACATTTGTTGGTTCCCATCTGCAAACCAATTACACTTGGCTTGCTTTTAATTTTCCTTCATCAAAAGGTCTTGTTTGTTTTCTTGCATACTTAACGCTAATGTCAACTGTTGTATGGAATCCTTTTGCTTTAGCCAGATCTGCTAGAGCCACCAGCATAGCCTAAAACTGTGTCATGTTTCCATTCTCAAAAAGATCATTTGCTTTAAATATGCCATGTGGTTTCATAAAATAAGCCTGAATAACTTTAATAAAGTTGCCTATATTCTCTAACTGAGGCCAGTTTAATGAAGACTCATTGACCTTCTTCACTGAGCTTAGCTATAGCTTGTTTATGAGTTCACAGAAGATTATGCTGTCTTTTGAGCCCAGGAGAAAGTTGGTGCTAGCATTCATGACTGTCATCTCTTCTACCCAGTTGCTAAGATCTGCCTGATGATCATACTTGGAAGTAATTTTGTCCTTGACCTCTGCTGAGATCCTGTATAGAAAGGGCCCTTGTTGAAGTGGGACATGGTGGTCAGTGGTGGGAAGAGGCTGTGGTCTGCTAGCCATAGTGCCAGATGCTTTAAACTTGCTCCCGGGGGCAGCCTTTGGGGGTAGGTGAGGGGAATAGGAACTGCACCTCTGTGGCTCGGTTCGATTAGGTACCACAGAGCCTTGGGTCTGCTCCAGAATGCCTAGGGCTTCTTAATTGAAAACTTCCTGGGAGTCAGTTCCTGGGTGTAATTTGCAAATGGAAGTGATATGGGAAGTCAATATATAACAAGTACATTAATACCCTGTTGTCAATTTTGCTATGTGATCAACCAGGATGTATTTTTAAAAGTCTGCCATGTGTCCAGGGCAATTTAATTAACTACTTCATGCATAATTTCTAGGCTCACTGAGATGTACCAAGGCTGACCCAAAATAAATGTCTAGAGGATGCTCAATTTTCCTGTACTTAGATGCTGGGCTTACAAATATAATTCTATGCCTGTACCTTGCACCTTACTCCTTTTTAATTATTGCTTTTGAAAAACAAATCCTTTTTATTTTAGAATAGTTTTGATTTAGACAAGTTGTACAGACAGTTTAGAGAATTCTCATATATTCCATTACCCAGTTTTCCTTATTGTTAATATCTTACACTATGATACATTGATCATAGCTAAGGAACTGACATCAGTGCATTATTATTATTTAATCTCTACAGTTTATTTGAATTTCCCTAATTTTCCTTTAATATACTTTTTCTGTTCTCGGATCTCATTCAAGTTACCAATTAGATTTAGTCATCATGTCTTGTTGGCCTTCCCGTTTGATAGTTTATCAGACTTTCTTTGTTTTTGATGACCTAGACAGTTTTTTTAAAAAAAAAATTTTTATTTTTCAATTACAGTTGACATATGATATTATGTTAGTTTCAGTGTGCAACATAGTGATAAGATATTTATGTAACTTACAAAGTGATCACACAATAAATCAAGTACCCATCTGATACCATACATAGTTATTACAATATTATTGACTATATTCCTTATGCTGTACTTTACATCTCCATATCTATCTTGTAGCTAACAATCTGTATTTCTTAAACCTATCCCCTTTTCACCTGTTCTCCCAGTCCCCTTCCCCTCTGGTAATCATGAAAATGTTTTCTATATTTATGAGTTTGTTTCTGTTTTGTTCATTTATTTTGTTTTTAAAATTCCACATTTAAGTGAAATCATATGGCATTTGTCTTTCTCTGATGGACTTGCTCCACTCAGCGCAATACTCTCTTGGTCCATCCTTGTTGTTGCAGATGGCAAGATTTCATTCTCTTTTATTTCATTGTATATATGTACCACTTCTTCATCCATTTATCCATTGATGAACAGCAAGGTTGCCTCCATATCTTGGCGATTGTAAATAATGCTGCAATGAACATATAGATTCACATGTCTCTTCAAATTATTGTTTTAGATTTCTTTGGATAAATACCCAGAAGTGAGATTTCTAGGTCCTTCTTTGTCTCTTGTTATAACCTTTGTTTTATAGTCTATTTTGTCTGGTATAAAAGCTGCTACCCCAGCTTTTTTGTTTGTTTTCCTTTTCATGAAACATCCTTTTCCATTACTTTACTTTCATTCTGTGTGTGTGCGTTGATCTGAAGTGAGTCTCTTGTAGGCAGCATATGTAAGAGTCTTTTTTTTAATATCTACTCAGTCACCCTATCTTTTGATTGTAACATTTAATCCATTTACATTTCAAGTAATTGTTGATAGATATGTAGTTATTGCCATTTTATTATTTATATTTTTAATATATTTTTTCTTATTCTTCTTAAAGAAATCCCTCTAACATGTTTTGTAATACTGGTTTGGTGGTGATGGACTTTAGCTTTTTCTGTCTGGGAATATCCTTATTTGTCCTTTAGTTCTAGAGGATAGCTTTGCTGGGTAGAGTAATCTTGGTTGTAGGTGCTTGCTTTTCATTGCTTTGAATATTTTGTGCCAATCACTTCTGGCTTGCAAAGTTTCAGTTGAGAAATCAGCTGACAGTCTTATAGGAACTCTAATATATTCTTCATTTTAGTTACCATATTCTTCATTTCTGACTGTTTCTTTTTATGTTTTCTATCTTCATTTTTATATTTTCTATTGCTTTATTGAGGTTCTCACTGAGATCATTGAACATCCTTATAACCAGTATTTTGAACTCTGCATCTGGTATATTGCTTGTCTCTATTTGGTTGAGTTCTTTTTCTGGAGCTTTGTTCTGGTGTGTGTTTTTTTTTTTTTTAATATGGGACATGTTTCTTTGTCTCCCCATTTTGGAACTCTCCCTGTGTTCGTTTCTATGTGTTAGGTAAAGCTGCTAATCTCCTGGTCTTAGTAGAGAGTGGCCTTATGTAGCAGGTGTCCTGTGCAGTCTTCCTGGTCACTTGAGCCAGGTGCTCCAGGTGTGTCCCTTGTATGAGTCACATGTGCCTTCCTGTTATAGTTGAACCTTGGTTGCTGTTTGCACATCAGTGGGAGGGACTGACTCTTGGGCTGATTGGTTGTGGGGACTGGCTACAGGAGCTGTTGTGCAGAGGTTGACCTTGTGGAGCAGGATTTGCTTTAGTAGGGCTCTGGTGCCTTCCCAGTCTGCTCTTTGGCTGTATTGTCCTTGAATGTGGCCCCAGGTGGTGCTCTGGCTCAGACCAAAGAGGTCACTGGTGGTGTCTCCTGGAAGGGATCTTGCTGCAAGCCAAGTTCAGCCGCAGTCTATACTTTGTCTGGGCCACCTGGCATGAGCTAACAAGCAATCCACATATAGCTGCCACCCCAGCGTGACTTGGATGTGACTTGAGAGGCCAAGGTGCCTGAAGTGCTGAGTTGAAGCCTCTCAGTAAGAGGTATGAGGCACGCCGAGGCCATATACTGGTTGTTTAGGTTTGGCGAATCTTTGAGAGATTTAGAAAAATCTGAAGCATAAGCCAAGATAGGCCATTTATTTGGAAAAATCACTGGGATTTGCTTGGGTAGGCCCACAAGGTGGGTAGGGCAGGATCTCAGGAAATCATAAGGGTGGGATACCAGTGTTGATGAAGATTCAGATATGGCAGCTGCCTGCATCTGCACACTGGGAGTGGGGAGAGCTCAACAAAGAAACAGTGCCCTCTGCCAGCACTACTGTCTGGGAGAAAGCTGCCCCTCCAGCCCTCGCCTTGAGGCCAGACAATTCAGTTTCTCCCCATATGTCCTTGGTGCCCTTTGAGCTGCTGCCCAGTGCTGGAGATCTGAGTGAGGGGATTCATCAGCGAGTAAGTTTATGTGCGGGCCTTTTAAGAGGAATGCCTGGGATTCCCACAGTTCACCATCTCACTCAACCACAGCCTCTGCTCATCTAGATGTAGGGACTGCTCTTTCTGGCATTGGAACCCTGAGCTAAAGAGCCTGGTGTGAAGCTGGAACCCCTTGCTCCTCTGAGAGGACCTCTGCAGCCGAGATGTACCTCCTGATTTAACCACCACATGCGGGTGTGGGAACAACCTGTTTGCATCTCTACCCTTCTTACCAATCTTGAGGTGGCTTCTTCTGTATGTCCTCGGTTGTAGGACTTGTTTAGCTAGATTTCAAGTGACTTCCAATTAAGGCTGTTCTGTAGTTTAGTTGTAATTTTGATGTGATCATGAGAGGAAGCAAGCACAGTGTTTATCTATCCATTATCTTGACCATAATACCTTGACCAGCAGGAGTGCTGGTCGGATGTTTTGTAAATGTTCCTCAATTTAGGGTTGTCTTATATTTGCTTGTGGTTAGACTAGGTTAATGTGTTTTTGGAAGGAAGAGCTCAGAGGTAAAGTGCTGTTCTCATCACATAATATCAAGGGTGTGTAGTATCAACATGACTCATCACTGTCGATATAAAACTTGGTCACTCGGCTGAGATAGTGTTTGCCAGGTTTCTTCAGTGTAAAATTAGTGTTTCTTCCTCTTCTAATACTCTACTCACTGGAAATAAGACACTAAGCACAGCTCACACAAGAGTTAAGCCTCACCTCCTTGAAGGAGGAGTACCTACATAAATTACTTGGAATTCTACTGTATGAAAGATTTGTCTCTTCTCTATTTGTTTATTTATTCAAACATTTTTAAATGTCAGTATGGAACCATGAATATTTATTTTATACTTTGGGATATAACCCAGTACTACATTATTTATTTATTTTTAAAAAACTGTTCCAGCTTTAACAATTAGGAGTTTGTTCAGTTGACTTCTCTGTCCCTTTGCCATCTGTTGGCCATCTGTATGTTGCCATGATCCTGTTCTTTCTTTCTTTCTTTTTTTTTTTTTTTGAGCACTTCTTTATTTTCTGGCTTTATAAGATACTTCATTCTCATCTTGTACATTCTTTCCTAGTCCTAGAATCAGCCATTTCTCCAAGAAGCTGTGGTTCCCTCAATTGGAGAATGGCATTAGAAACCAAAATTTGGGCACTAGTTGTGGCCATTGATACTGGTGTATCATAACTTCTTAGCCTTCTCAGTGGACAGAACTAGGAAATCTATGTATATATACTAACTCATTTCACTGCTTCCTTTTAGTTTTCTTTGTTACTAACCTTTTACTCTCTCATCTATTCATGCCTTCATTTTGTCCTCCAATTAGATGTACAACTTGTTTTCTCCTAGCTTCCAAATTTGGTTCTATTTCTTAGCTATACTTTTATTGCATTTTATCCTTGATTCAGTGATTATGAATAAGAAGTAATATGTTCAGCTTGACCCAGCTTTTAGAAATCTACTCTACTCTGTTGTTGCTGACTATATGTTTTGTGCAGGACTTATGGGTAATACCCAGATGCTACAGGACATATAGACAAGGTTTTCTTTCTGGATTCTGTTTTGAGAAGCTTATAATCTAATTATATAACAAAAAACATATTTTCTGTCTGCATATCAGTTTTAAATATAGAGTAAAGTGATAAAGTAAATCCTTCCTGCTAGAAAGCTGGGTTTGGTTATAAACATTTCTAGAATTTTGCTTCTGTAAGGATAAAACATTCTTTGGAAATTATGATGTTATTGGAAAAAAGAGGAGTTATTTGAGGAGACATAAAGAAGTGTTAGAGGTGGATCTAAGAATTTTCTTGATAGATTTTTATGTTTTTTCTTCCTTCCTTTTCTTTTTCTTTTTTCCTTTTCTTTTCTTTCTTTCTTTCTTTCTTTCTTTCTTTCTTTCTTTCTTTCTTTCTTTCTTTCTTTCTTTCTTCAACAACAACAACAACAACTTTCTTAACAATATTTTCTTTCTTTCTTTCTTTTCTTTCTTCCATTCCTTCAGCTTCCTTCCTTCCTTCCCAGCTATTCCTTCCTTCCTTCTCCTTCTTCCTTCTTCTTCCTTCTTCTTCCTTCCTTCCTTCCATTTCAGCTATTCACATTATTTCCTTCCTTCCTTTCTTTCATAACAGCTTTTCTTTTCTTTCTCTTTCTTCCTTTTTTTTTTTTTTTTTTGCTATAGATTAGGAAAAAATAACTTATAAAAGACTTGAAGAGAATTTAAAACACCAAACTATGGTAAACGATGTGTGACAAAAATAAGTTTTTTTCTTGGAGAATCTTGAAAGAAGGCAAACCTTTGAAGAATGAAGGAGGGGAATGAATACCTACGCTTTTATAAGATGCAATCAGATATTTTAAAACCGAAGTCCACAGGGGTAGGCATTGGCAGAGCATATGTCACAAAAGAATTCTGGCTTAAACAAAGTATTCAAGTTACATTTGCTATATACTCCTGGAAGATAAATTAGATCAATTCGTTTCTAAATAATGTGAAGTTTAGTGAGCAAATTACTTCCTTAAATTTTACCACATATTTATTTGTCATATTATTTTTTAAAATAGCTGCAAAATTAGTAAGCAATATTTATTTATATCAATATTGTTACATTTCTGTGAACATTTATTTTCTAGAAAAAATATAACTGAAGCATAGTCTCTACTCTCATTTATGCTTCTTCATGAAGGCTTGGTTTATTTCAGACATTCATTAACTCACTCAGTCATCAATCATTTATTGAGCACTAATGAGCCAGGCATTACTTGAGGCCTTGAGGATACAGTTGTGAGTCAGTTACAGTTCTTACCACTCTCAGGCTCCAAATGTTCGAAATCTAAAGGAGACCACCATGTAAGGACTTAATTGTTATGGGTACTATGATAGAAGTGAGTTTGAGGTACAGTAGGGGAAAAAGGGAAAGATGAATCAGTTTTATCATGTTAGCCACCCCATTGCAGGTGCAATGGGTTTCCTTGAGATGGAAACCAAAAGCTACTTTAACAAATCCTATATGCCCAAACACATAAAAACATGAGGAAAGGAAGCGCCCTCACTCATCCTCCCCACTTCACTTTTTTTTCACTCTCTCTCATCCTCCCTTCCCCACTCTCATTCTGCCCTTAACCCTCAGAGGTTAGGGGCCTTAAGTTTTGAAGTATTAATACAATCAAGAACTTTATAAATTCTCCTTAAAGGAGTGTCTTATCTTTAGATGCCATGATTAGAGAATGAAAATTAATCAAGATACTAGGATTTAAGAAGGTCTAAGTGTGAGGAATGAGGATGGGGGAAGGTTTGCAAGATAGGAAACCATGACAAGAGATGAGTCCCAAATGAGCCAAGTTACCAGGCTGATTAGTGGGAATGAATGAAATTGACAGATACAGAGTATAGCAATCATTCAATACATGTATCAGTAGTCAGATGACACAAGTTCAAATCCCTGTACAAGTTACTTTATCCCTTTGTACTTATTTCCTTATCTATAAGGTTGGGAGGGTAATTGTTGTGCCTTCCTTATGTGAGAATTATTTTTTATTGTATTATTACTTTTTAATTTAAATATAGTTGGCATACAATATTATACGAGTTTCAGGAGTACAATATAATGATTCAACATTTATGTACCTTACAATGCAATCGCCACACTAAGGCTAGTAATCATTCGTCATCATACAAACTTATCACACTATTATTGACTATATTCCCTTTCACCTTTTTCACCCAATTTCCACACACTCCCCTCTGGCAACTATCATTTTTATCTCTATTTCTATGAGTGTTTTTGTTTTCTTTTGTTCATTTTTTTTTTTAAGGTTCCACATATAAGGGAAAGCATGTGATATTTTTCTTTCTTTTTCTGACTTATTTCACTTAGCATAATACCCTTTAGGTCCATTCATGTTGTCGTAAATGGCAACATTTCAATTTTTTTTTTATTATGGAGTAATAGTCCATTGTGTGTGTATGTGTGTGAGCATCTTTTCATATCTCTGTTGGCCATCTGTATGTTTCTTTGTGTGTACACACGCACACATGCATGATACCTCCAACTTTGTTCTCTCTTGGTATTTCTCATCCTTTTGGTTCCATATAAATTTTAGGATTATTTTTTTTCTCATTCTGAGAAGATGGTCATTGCTATTTTAATAGGGGTTGCATTGAATATGTAGATTGACTTGAGTAGAATGGTCAGTCATTTCAGAGATATTAATCCTTATAATCCATGAGCATGGTATATCCTTCTATTTATTTGTGTCTTCTTCAACTTCTTTCTTCAATGTCTTCTAGTTTTCCAAGTACAGGTCTTCGCTTTGTCAGTTAAATTTATTCTGAGGTATTTTCTTTTTTCCAATGTAATTGTAAATGGGATTGTTTTCTTAATATCTCCTTATGATCATTTGTTATCAGTGCATAGAAACCTGATGGGTTTTCATATCTTAATTTTGTACCCTGCTACTTTACTGAGTTCATTTATTAATTCTATTAATTTTTTGGTGGGTTATTTAGGGTTTTCTAACAAATAGTATTAATTTAAGTCATCTATGAATAGTGACAGTTTTACTTCTTCCTTTCCAATTTGGATGCCATATACTTTTCTATGTGATTGCTGTGTTTAGGACTTTTAATACTATAATGAATAATAGTGGTGAGAGTGGGCATCCTTGTTATGTTTTATGATCTTAGAGGGAAAGCTTTAGCTTTTTCCCTTTGAATATGATGCTAGTTGTGGGTTTGTCATATATAGCTTTTATCATGTTTAGGAAAGTTCTTTCTACATTCCCTTTGCTGAGAGTTTTTTCTTTTTTAAATCATAAATGGATGTTGAATTTTGTCAGATGCTTATTCTATATCTATTGAGATAATCATATGATTTTTATCCTTGGTTTTGTTGACAAGATGAATCACATTAATCATTTTGTGGATATCGAACCATCCTGCATCCCTGGTATAAATCCCATATGATCATGGTGTTTAATAAATGGTTGAATTCAGTTTGCTAGTATTTTGTTGACAATAATTGCATCTATGTTCACCAGGGATATTGGTCCGTAATTTTTTTCTTTTTGTATTATCTTTGTCTGGTTTTGGTAGCAGGCCTGGTTTTAATGCTGGCTTCCTAGAATGAGTTTGAAAATATTCTTTCATTTTTAATTTTTTGGAATAGTTTGAGAAGAATCAGTATTAATGCTTTAAATATTTGGTAAGATGTCTGGTCCTGCTTCAATTTCATTGCCAATAATTGGTCTGCTCAGATTCCCTGTTTCTTCTTGATTTAGTCTTGAAAAATTTTATATTTCTAGTAATTTATCCATTTCTTCTAGATTGTCTAATTTGTTGGCATATAATTGTCCAATTTGTTGGCATATAATTGTTCATAATATTCTTTAAATGTTTGTATTTCTGTGATGTTGTAATCTCTCTTCTTTTATTTCTAATTTTATTTATTTGGACTCTCTCTTTTTTTCTTGATGAGTCTTGATAGAGGTTCGTCAATTTTATTTATCCTTTCAAAGAACCAGCTCTTGGTTTCACTAATCTTTTCTATTATTTTTCTATCTTCTATTTCATTTATTTTTGCTCTGATCCTTAATATTTCCTTCCTTTTATTTACTTTGGTTTTTGTTGTTCCTCTTTTTCTAGTTTCTTTTGTTGAAAATTTAGGTTATTTGGAATTTTTCCTGCTTCTTGAAGTAGGCTTGTATAGCTATAAACTTTCCTCTTATAACTGCTTTTGCTGAATCCCATTAATTTTGCACGATTGTGTTTTCATTTTCACTTGTTTCATTTTTTGCTTGATTTCCTCTTTGACCCATTGGTTGTTTAGAGCCTGTTTTTAATCTCCATATATGTGTTTTTTTCCCAGTTTTTTTTTTTTCCCTATAATTGATTTCTGGTTTCATACCATTGTGGTCAGAAAATATGTTTGATATAGTTTCAATCTTCTTGAATTTATTGAGGCTTTTTTTTGTCCTAATATGTGGTTTATTGTGGAAAATATTCCATGTATACTTGAGAATAATATGTATTCTTCAGGTTTGTGATGAAATATTCTGAAAATGTCTATTAGGTCAATTTGGTCTAAAGTGTCATTTAAGGCTATTTTATTCTTATTAATATTTTGCCTGGATAATCTATCCATTGAGGTAAGTGGCATATTAAAGTCCCCAACTATGATTGTATTACTGTTAATTTTGGCATTTATGTTCATTAATATTTTCTGTATATACTTGCATGCTCCTATGTTAAGTGTGTAGATATTTAAAATTGTTATATCCTCTTCTTGGATTTACCTTTTTATCATTTTGTAATGTACTTTGTTTCTTTTCACTTTCTTTGTTTTAAAGTCTCTTTTTTTCTAATATGTATTGCTACCCCAACTTTCTTTTCGTTTCTATTCGCATAGAATATCTTTTTCCATTCTTTCGCTTTCAGTCTCTGTATGTCTTTCGATCAAAAGTGAATCTATTATAGGCAGCATATAGATAAGTGTTTATTGGTTTGTTTTTAATCCATTCAACTACCCTATGCCTTTTGATTGGAGAATTTAGTGCATTCACATTTAAAGTAATTATTGATAGATATGTGCTTATTTCCTTTTCATTAATTGTATTTGGTTGTTTTTGTTTTTGTTGTTTTTCTCTGTTCCTTTATTCATCTCTGATCATTTTTCTTTTGTTGGCTTCTTTTCTTTAGTGCTTCGATTGGATTTCTTTCCTTTATTTTTTGTGTAATTTTTTTGTAGGTTTTTGGTTTGCGATTACCATGAGGTTCATATATATCTGTGCATATCTATAGGAGTCTATTTTATTTTATTTTTTTAATTTTTAATTAAGTTTATTGGGGAAACGTTGGTTAATAAAATCACATCATTTTCAGATGTACATTGCCATTTGACATCTGTATGTTCTATTGTTTACCGCCCAAAGTCCAGTTTCCTTCAGCTACCATATATTTGATCCCCTTTACCCACTTCTCCCTCCCCCTAAACCCTATAATATGACCCCCTTTACTCGATCTCCAATCCCTCTCCTCCCCCACCCTGCTAGTAACCACTAGTCTACAGTGGTTACTGGAGGGTAACTACTAGTCTATAGTCCATGTCCATGAATCTCTGTTTGTTTGTCCTGCTCATTTGTTGCTTTTAGGTTTATATCCCACATATAAGTGATATCACGTGATTTTCAACTTTTTCAGTTTGGCTTATGTCACTTAGCATGATTACCTCAAGGTCCATCCATGTCGTTGCAAATGGAAGTGTTTCATCTCTTCTTATGGCTGAGTAATATTCCATTGTATATATGTACCACATCTGTTTTAGCCAATCATCTATCGTAGGACACTTTGGTAGCTTCCATGTCCTGGCCGCTGTGCATAATGCTGCTATGAACGTCAGTGTGAAAATATCTTTTTGGATATAGATTTTCAAGTCTTTGGAGTAAATACCCAGTAGAGGGATTGCTGGATCATATGGTAGATCAATTCTTAATTTGTTGAAGAACCTCTATACTGTTTTCCATAGTGGCTGTACCAATTTGCAGTCCCACCAGCAGTGTATGAGGGTTCCCTTTTCTCTGCATCCTCACCAACATTTGTTATTACTTGTCCTGTTAATTATAGCTTTTCTAACAGGTGTGAGATGGTATTTCATTGTCGTTTTGATTTGCATTCCCTAATAGCTAGTGATGATGAGCTTCCTTTCATATATTTGTATGTCCTCTAGGGAGAAGTGTCTGTTCAGGTCCTCTGCCTATTTTTTGATTGGATCCTTTGTTTTTTGTTGTTATTGAATTGTATGAGTTCTTTGTATATTTTAGATATTAGGCCCTTATCAGAGGTGTTGCTTGCAAATATATTTTCCCAATCGGATGGTTGTCTCTTTCCCTTGATGATTTCTTTTGTTGAGCAGAAGCTTTTTAGTTTGATGTAGTCCCATTCATTTATTTTAGCTTTTACTTCCCTTGCTTTTGAGGTCAAATTCATAAAATCCTCTTTAAGTCCAAGGTCTTTGAGTTTAGTTCCTATGTTTTCTTCCATGCATTTTATTGATTTTGGTCTTATATTCAGGTCCTTAATTCATTTTGAGTTAATTTTGGTGTGTGGTGATAGACAACAGTCTAGTTTCATTCTTTTGCAGGTGGCTTTCCAATTTTCCTAGCACCACTTATTGAAGAGGCTTCCCTTTCTCCACTGTATGTTTTTGGCTTTTTTGTCGAAAATCATTTGCCCATATAAATATGGGGTTACTTCTGAACTCTCTATTCTGTTTCACTGTGTTCTGGTCTGTGTGTCTATTTTTATGCCAATATCATTCCGTTTTAATTACTGTTGCTTTGTAGCATAATTTGAAGTCGGGCAGAGTGATGCCTCTAGACTCATTCTTTTTTCTCAGGATGGCTTTGGCAATTCGGGGTCTTTTGCGCTTCCACACAAATCTGATGATTTTTTCTTCTATTTCTTTAAAAAATGCTGATGAGATTTCCATGGGGATTGCATTAAATCTGTATAATGCTTTAAGTAATATGGTCATTTTAACTAACTTGATTCATCCAATAAGAACATTGAATATCTTTCCATTTCTTTATATCTTCTTCGATTTCTTTTAATAGGCTCTTGTAGTTTTCATTATATAGGTCCTTCACATGTTCGTTAGATTTATTTCTAGGCATTTTATTCTTTTTGTTGCAATTGCAAAAGGGATTATTTTTTCCACTTCTTTTTCTGATGCTTCATTATTAGAGTATAGGATCACTATGGATTTTTGAATGTCAATTTTTTATCCAGAGATTTTACTGTATTTGCTGATTGTTTCTAGTCATGTTCTTGTGGAGTGTTTAGGGTTTTCTATATAGAGAATCATGTCATCCACAAATAGTGACAGTTTGATTTTCTTTGTTTCCTATTTGGATGCCTTTTATATCTTTCTCTTTTCTGATTACATTCACTAGGACCTCCAATGTTATATTGAATAACAGTGGTGATAGTGGGAAGCCTTGCCTTGATCCTGATCTTGGAAGCTTTTTAGTTTTTCACCATTAAGTATAATGTTGGCTGAGAGTTTGTCATATATGGCTTTTATTATGTTAAGGTACTTTCCTTCTATACTGATTTTGTTGTGTTTTGATCATAAATGGATGCTGTATCTTGTCGAAGGCTTTTTCTGCATCTATTGATAGGATCATATGATTCTTATATTTTAATTTGTTTATGTGGTGTATCACATTAATCGATTTGCATATGTTGAACCATCCCTGTGTTCTTGGGATAAAGCCCACTTGATCATGGTATATAATCTTTTTAATATATTGCTGTATTCGGTTTACTAGTATCTTATTTAGGATTTTTGCATCTGTGTTCATGAGATATATTGGTCTGTAGTTTTCTTTTTTTGTGTTATCTTTACCAGGTTTTGATATCAAGGTGATATTGGCCTCCTAAGATGAGTTGGGAAGCATTGCCTTCTCTTTGATTTTCTGGAAGAATTTGAGGAGAATAAGTATTAAATCTTGTTTGAATGTTTGGTAGAATTCACTGGTGAAACCATCTGGTCCTGGACTGTTACTTTTTGGTAGGTTTTTAATGATTGTTTCAATTTCCATACTTCTGATTGGTCTATTTAGATTTTCCAGTTCTTGATTCAGTCTAGGAAAGTTGTATTTTTCTAACTACTGGTCCATATCTTCTAGATTATTAAATTTGGTGTTATATACTTTTTCATAGTATTCTCGTATGATCTTTTGTATTTCTATGATATCAGTCATAATTTCCCCTCTTTTATCCCTAATTTTGTTTATTTGTGTCTTTTCTTTCTCTCTTTTTTTAGTGAGTCTCACTAGGAGTTTATCAATTTTATAACTTTGTCACAAAACCAGCTCTTTGTTGCATTAATTTTTTCTAATATAGGAGTCTATTTTAAACTGATAGGAGTTTAAGTTCAAATTCATTCTAAAAGCACTAAATTTTCACTCATCCTTCCATTCTTTATTTTTTGACATCATACTTTATATCTGTTTTATGTGACCCCTGACTATTTATTATAGTTAGAGATAATTTGCAACTTTGCTTTTACCGGTGAGATTTTTTTCTTCCCTGTATTTTCTTATTTCTGGTAATGGCCTTTTCTTTTCTGCATGAAGAAAACCCTTTAACATTTCTTGTAAAGCCACTTCAGGGATGGTGAACTCATTTAGTTTTTGCTCATTTGGGAAACTCTTTATCTCTCCTTCAATTATGAATGATAACTTTCCTAGATATAGAATTCTAGTTTGTAGATTACTTTCTTTCAGTATTTTAGTATTTTCTGCCACTTCCTCTGGTCTGTAAAGTTGCTGCTGGGAAATCATATAAGTTGCTGATAGCCTTATGGGTTTCCCTTGTATGTGACTTGTTTCTTTCTTGCTATCTTCAAGATTTTCTCTTTACCTATAACTTTTGACATTTTAATTTGATATATCTTTGTGTGCACCTCTTTGGATTCTTATTATTTGGTACTATCTGTACTTCTTGGACATGAATAGCTGTTTCATTCCTCAGATTCGGAAAGTTTTCAGCTATTATATTTTCAGATATACATTCTGCCCCTTTCTCTGTCTCTTCTCTCTCTAGAATCTCTATAATGTGAATGTGAATATCTGTTGATATTATCCCAGAAATCCTTATACTATCCTCATTTAAAACATTTAGTTTCGTTTATTTCGTTGTTCTGATTGGGTGATTTAAACAATTCTGGTTTACAGGTCACTAATTCATTCTTCTGTATTAACTAATCTGCTGCTGATTCCTTCTAATGAAATCTTCATTTCTGTTGTTGTATTTTTCATCTCTGGTTCTTTATTACATTTCTTCTTTGTTGAAATGCTGAGTTTCTCTATTCTACTCTCAAATTTATTGAACATTATTGACTGTTTCTTTGAATTCTCTATCAGGCATATTACTTATCTTTGTTTCATTAGGGTTTTTCTCCTAGTTATTTCTTGTTCCTTCATTTGGGGCATATTCTGTTGTGTCCCCATTTTGTTTGACTTTCCGTGTTTATTCCTGTGAGTTAGATGAGATAGCTTTCTCTCTCACTCTTGAAATAGTGACCTCATGTAGAGTGTGTGCCAGATGGTTTTCACAGGCCAGTTGTAGTTGGGATGGGTGTATGCAGTGCTTGATGTGCTTACTGACTGGAAGGAGTGGGTTCTTGGTGGGGCAGCCTGTTGTGTGTGTGTGTCCTTGCCCTCCTTAGATGGGCAGTGCTGCCCTTCTGGGTGAGGCTGCCTGGTACATACACTGCATGCCCTGTTGTTTTAATTGTCTGTTGCCTGACTTTGTTCTGGCAGGGCTGCTTTTCATTCAAGTGTCACAATACCCTACTAGCTCAGCACCTTCTCTTGGCAGGTCAGTCTCAACTGTGAGCACAGCAGCCTCCCACACTCTTCATGTAGGGCAACCCTGTGTGCAGGTACCATATGCTTTTCTGGCTCCGCACTCTCTTAGAGTGGGCAACCCAATGTGTGTGTGTGTGTGGAGGTGTGCCTCTCTATCTTCCTATTTTATCTAGGTAGGGCAGGGCAGCGCTGAATATGAGAACCACAACATTTTGCTTGCTTCTCACTCTCTTCTGGTAGTGTGCAACCCAGTGGATGTGTGCAGCAGTGCTCTGCTATACTGGCTGGATCAATCTCTATGTGAAGGAACCTCATGCATGCACACTATGGCACCCACTTGTTTCTGTTGGACTTAGCTCCACTAAAGCACCTTGTGGGTCAACCAGAGAAAGTGGATAGAACTCCTGCTCTCTATCCAAGTGTAGGAGAGACCTAAACAATGACACTCACTGGTTTCTCATGTCCTAAATAGCTCTGTCAGCTCCTGGAGAGCTCTTGTGGTTCCCCAACTTTTTATATGCAGTCTCTCTCTCTTGCTTGGATGCAGAAGCTGTTCAATTGACTCTCAGTTGTTTCTCAGAAGGAATTACTCTAAATATAGGTGTACATTTTTTTTAAGAGAAGTTTTCTTTTAAAAAAATTAGTTTCAAGTATACAGTACATTGGTTAGACATCTATATAGTTCATAAAATGATCCCCTCAATTGCTCCCTCCCTCCCCTGACCCTCCACCTAGCCAACATATTAATGTTAACTGCATTCCCTATGCCATGCTCGCCATCCCCGTGACCATACACCAGTTACTAACTTGTACTTCTTTAACCCTTCACCCCATTCTCCCAGCCCCCCAACCCCATCCTCTCCGTCCATCATCAAATTGTGAATATTTGCGAATCTGTTTTTGATTAGTTTGTTATTTTTATTCCTTAGAGTCTGCATATAAATGAAATCATATAGTATTTATCTTTCCCTGTCTGACTTAAATACCTTCTAGGTCTATCAAGGCAATATGTTTTTCCATCCCCTTCTTTTTAGTCTGTGTGTGTCTTTTAATATGAAGTACGTCTCTTGAAGGCAAAATGTAGGGGTCTTGTTTTCTTATCCATTCAGCCACTCTATCTTCTAATTGGAGAGCTTAATTCTTTTCCATTTGAGGTACTTATTGATAGGAATGTAGTCGTACCATTCTTTATTCTTGTTTTTTTTTTTCCTTTTCTTTTTTTAGGCAAGGCAACCCTTGGTTGGCCTCACAAATTGCAAGAACCTTGTCAGCTTACCATTCTCTATTTTTTAAATTTACTTTTACACCTACAGCACCTGGCCACCTGTTAAGCAAGCAATCCGCAGATGTTGTGCTTATAGTTGACTCAAAAGGCCATGCCAGAAACCGAGGCCAGAGTGAGTCTAGGCGCTGCTCAGTAAAGAGCACCTGACTTGCTGAGGATACGCTTGGATGTGGCTTGGGTGGGTCTGTGAGTTTGAGGAGGTGGAGTTTCAGGGAATCCTCTGGGCTGAGTGACCTCTGTCATCCAGTCTGATGACGGCTCGGCTATGGCGGTGCTGTGTCCACGCAACTGGGAGTGGGGAGGGCTCAACAGGGAACAATGGCATTTCTGTACAGAGCGAGTCTCACCTTGGCCCTCACTTTGACAATGTCTCCCTTGTGAGTCCCTGGTGCCTCTTACATGCAGCTTTTTTCATGCTCAGAGCGAGCAGGTCCCTCACTGCGTTGTGGGCATGGTCCCTTTAAGAGGCGCCGGCAGCTGCTGTTGCCGCAGCCTCTGTCCCTTCAGCTACTCAGTACCAGGCACCCTCGCATCCTCATCCCCTCCTATCTTCTGCTGTTGCAGGGTGATTTCTTAGATTTCTTCCTAATTGTTCATCTAGATCCCAGGCAACTTTTCCTTGCTGTTTGCTCCTTCTTTCTGTCATAACTTTGATTTGGTCACCAGAGGGATGAACAGAGCCTCTATCATCTACTTCATTTTTTTCCTCCTAAATATAGATGTACATTTGTTATATTATTGGGAGGAGGTGAGCTCAGCATTCACCTATGCTGCCATCTTGGACCTCCCTTTTATTTGAGGATAATATGAATTAACGTGTATGTAATCCATAGCAAATAGTGCTATGTGCAACAGCCTTAAGTGTTGGTAATTGTTATATTTATATATTGATCATCTTCTATGTGCATGGTGCTCTGCTGAATACTAGGAACTACCCAAAATCTTCTAGGTATCATTCTTCCTACAATCTTTATCAGTAAGTATTTCTAACTCTTTTCTACTCTAACACTTTTTCATAATCCATTTTTTTTTTGCTGTCCATTTAAGGAAATAACCTATCCTTTATATACTTCTTCCTAGAGACTAACGTTTTCTATTAGATATCATATCTGACTGTTCAATAAACTAGGAAATATATATAATTCTGTGAAAACATTAACTGAGAGTGGAAACACCAACTAAGGCAATAATGTTTGGATAACAAATGAAGTATTTATATGCCATTTTCCAATAGCAATATTATCAGATGCTCTGAGGTCTTTCATTATGATTGCCAATTGTTAAACAAAACTACTAGAAGTATATGTACACATGAAAACACATTTAGACTCTAATACGAACAGATCATCCATGATGTAGCAATAAAAATGAGCTATTTTAACTGAACATACCATTAGAAAATTATGGATAAAAATGTTGACAATTCAATCAAAAAAGTGTAGTCAATTACTGGTCTTCTTTGAATTTGAATTTGGTTTAAAGTATAGGACTGCTGAAAAGATGGCTGTTCTGGCTGAGGGTCTATGGGCCTATCACTTATCTCTCTTCTCTTAGTGGTAAGGATCAAAAAGGTAAAACTGTCATGTTTCCACTTTTCAGAAATGGTCCGAGGTTAAACTAGAGAATCTTTTTGAAACCCTCTGAGACCTCATGTTTCAGCAGATTTCAAAAGAAAACTTTAATATTTGAGTTTGTAAGTAAAACTATACTCATATCTATGTTACAAACTGTACACTTAGGACATACATCTTCTAAAGAGAGAATCAATAAAATAGCTTTTAATGTCATGTAAAATTTGACACCTTTTAATAGTTCAAAAATAGAAATTTTGACGGATCATAATTCCAAATTAGTAGCTAAAAAGATCTGAGAACATGAACTATAAGGAACAGTTACATTTTAAAATATTTTCATGTTATTAAGAAGTTGTAAAAAGAGAAACACCAACACAAAGTCTTTTCATGTTTCTCTTTATCTCATTCTCACATACACAAATACAAAATATTCCCTTTTGTCAGGCTTAGTTTTAGGGTATAATCTTTAAAAAATTTGATATATGTACTAGAAAATTTTCCTAACTTTTCCCATCTCTGAACTTTCCTTGCTTTTATAAAGACTTTCAAAAGGTTTTGTTTTTAAATTAATCTAGGCATTTGAGGGCAGTTGGGCCCTTTGCACTTGAATAATTGAATACTATTAAAAAAAAAAAAAAGAGGCTACACATTAGTAACTTGGAAGAACCAGAGTAGATGAACAACTTTCAGAACCTGCAAGATGATTTTGAAAATTAAACCCAGTTAATAGAAAAAAATGCTAAATCAATGACCATAAAATTTAATGGGTCTATAGCAGCCTTAACACAGTAGGACTGAATTATCATGGTAATTTAATTTCCATTTCTAAATGAACCAGAAGGCACAATAAAGGTCAATTAACCAGCTACCTTCCCTTCTTTTTCTTTTACAGCTGGTTTTAAATCACATTCAGCCCTAAAGCACTCACACTGCTTCCGGAAACTCGTTAGTTTTTCTTGAAATTAAAACAAAAAAGAAAAAAGAGAAGAAACAGAAAATAACAGCTAACCATGTTCTGAGAATAACCACTGAGAGTGTGCCACAATTATGCGGATATATGCATTCAATGAAAAACCTTTACTCTTGTCACATTGAGGCTACCAACTTAGTCACACTAAGTCTAGGGAAACACACAAGTTAAAGGTCTCAGTTATAGGGTTTACTAAGTGTTCCTCTACAGTGAAAAAGCTGTGTGTGCTACTCTTAACATTTATGAGGCAAATAAGGAAGAGAACTCCATCTGTATAATGTGGGTCTGTTGTTAGTACAGTGAGAACTTCAAACTTTGCACAGCCTGCATTTTTCACACTGAAATGTGTCACTTTACATTAATAGGCTTTTATTACTTAAAAAAAATTAATAGAAAGAGGACAAAGAAGTCAATTTCCTCCCCCTCACCAGTAAGAAAATTCCATCCTGTTTTGGGGGTAATTTATTGTTGCAGTGTATTGCCTGTAATCTAATATAATGATGAAAATCTTCAAATATTCTGGTGTTTTCTAGTGTTACAAACACTACCAAGGGAACGAGGTCAGTGAACAAAATATATTTTTATTTCACAAAATTTATGGTCACTAAAATGGATTTATAATTCCAATGTTTGCCATAATTCAAACAGTGATTTGGAGATATTCCACAATGATTATAATTTTGATTTTAATAGAAACCCATTGAAAATCAAATAAAAAATAGTTGTAAAGTATCTAATACCAGGTATCACATAGCTTTCAATGAATATTAGTTTTCTTTCCCCTTCTCTTCTTCAGTATAAAGTAGAAAAGTGAAATATTTATTATTTAAAATTTAGTTGCTTAAAATTATTTTTTAGGATTATAGAACTTTAGGAAAACAATGACTTTAATACCTTTGTTTATCAAGTTCTTATAACAGATATTAAATTTAAGTGTAATTTAGATCAGAAGTATAGGGGTTTTACAATATGACTAACACTATCTTTTTTTTCAAATAAAAACATTTAGTTTACCTTTCATTTAATAATCTTCTGCCCCATTCTCTTCCTTTCACATCTAAGATTTTCTTTCTTTCCTTCCTTCCTTCCTTCCTTCCTTCCTTCCTTCCTTCCTTCCTTCCTTCCTTCCTTCCTTCCTTCCTTCCTTCCTTCCTTCCTTCTTTCCTTCCTTCCTTCATTCCTTCCTTCGTATGTATGTATGTATGTATGTATGTATGTATGTATGTATGTACCTATCTATCTATCATCTATTATTTCTGGAATCTTTAAGTAGAAGATAATGATCTCATAATTTCTGGACTAAAGTAAAAAACATATTGTATGCAGAAATATTAACATAGGAGTATATATTCATAGTGTACAGGTTTGACAAATAAACATATCATCATAGATGTGATTGGTTTTGAGAGGTATCTTTTTTATCTCTGAAACTTTTGTAAGCTAGTGACAAAATCCATCCTTTCTTTAAATCGCAACCTGTTTAATCCCCCTTTAAAGTTTCTGTAATAACATAGAATTGAAATTTTGTGACTGAAAAATTTTAAATATCAAATATATTTAAAAGCTTTGTTAATTGCATGTATATAATAAGCAATGCTTTTATGAAAAGAAAGGATTTATTGTGCTGTTTTACTTCTGGATTTTCCTCCAATTGACATTGGGGTTGCATATATAAAGAACCCATTCTGTGAAAGGTGTAAGGTAGTTCTGTGAATGCTGATCTCTTCCTCTCCCTCTTCCTCTCCCTCTTCCCCTTTTCCCTCCCTTAGGATCCCATCAGGGCTCTCTGTGAGCTCCAGAGTGCAACCCTAGGAACAAGTGTGAGTGATGTTCCTTCTGTGGCCTGTTTTCTACAATTGATGAGAATAACCTGTTACAGTGGATTCTCAAAAATTATTGCTGATTAACTGAACGATATCGTACTATATGATTTAATAATCCTGCTCTCTCCCACTTTTGTTGAGACTGGAGAGGCTGTATTTAAACATCAGGCCATTGTGTCATGAATTATATGACTGAACTATTGTTATGATTTAGTAGTCAAGGTCATTGAAGTCATTAGACTGTGACTGACCATGTGCAGACAGGAAGCATAAGGAGCAGTTTAGGTACATGTTGGGATAAGAGGAGAAGAAAGAAGAAAAACAGTAGCAAGAGAAAGAGTGTAAAAAGAGAAGATAAGAATGGGAGAAAACAGGCAATGCATGTCCTTCATGACCATGTTCATGACTCACTCCCGTTTGCACAGCTGTGTTATAAGGTGCCAGCACACACACACACACACACACACACACACACACACACACACAGCTTTTTGACCCCTGCTAGCATTACTGCTGGTATTGAAATATCATGGTCAGGTCTAAAGATTATTGAGTTAGAACTTTCTGTCTTGGTGGTTTTAAGGAACTTTATTCCAGGTATGAGGCTGACTGGTGTCTTCCCCTACCATTATCCAGTATTTCATAAACCCATGTCATCCAGGAATTGTATTACCAGAATATATGAATACATTTACAGCTCTTCTGCCATCTGGTTATGTGGTTTTGAGAAGTCACTTTACTTTTCTGGGCCCTAGTTTACCTAGTGGTGAAAGAAGTTTTCTCTCTGATTTTGAAGAAACTTTTGACTCCAAGACTCTGTTTTTCTAAAGCCCCATTTGAAGCATGGGGCAAAAATGTAAGGTAGGATCAAAATTCCACAGCTTTCTCCCTTCATTCAATTTACCTGTCTTGTGCAAAGTTAATTAATGAAATGAATTGACTTTTCCTATAAAATGATGTGTGTGTACACACACACACACGCACACACACACACACATGCATACCCAAATGTGTATGTATGTATGTGTAGATATATATTCTACAGTAGTTTGAAATTTTAGTAATGGCGTTATGTGCCATAGAGGAAGAATTTGGATTTGTTTAAGTAAAAAGACAATAAAAAGAGAAAACCAGTCTATTTCTTGACCTCTAAAATTTGTGGACTGTCAGTTACATTCTTTTATTGAGATGAGTCTAGTATATGTGCAGATGTGTGTTTGTTTTCAGTTTCAGGCTGTTGGGAAAACTGGAGAAAAATGATAGTCATTACTCATTATGAAACATCTGTCCATTTTCATAGTATAGTATATAAAGTTTTAATAAAAATATTTTATGTTATACTTAGACTTCACCAAAAGAACCTACTGGGAGAGGGAATCTGATGCCTTATATAAAATGAGTGAGGAATCTCGCTGGTAAAGAAAAACACAAATTCCTCATGTAGTGGGATTTATTTTTATCTTATTAAAAATATGTTTGCTAAGAATGTAGATTAGTATGCAAATTCTTGGGCTTTTTTTTTTTTTACATTTGGAACAAATATGTGATGCTAATACAGCTTGGGTGGATGCCCTTCCTTCTCATTTCAGAGCTACAGTCAGGAGAAGACAGTGACTAAGAAAAATGGGCCAGGACAGCAGCAGAAGGGCCCTTTCATGCAGTGGGGGGAGAGCTATTTGGTTCCCTCTGAACTCCCTCCTGTTCAGGAGCAGCCGATGAAGGGAGAAGGGAGAGACACAGGTGACAATTCTGGGCCTAATGGCCCTGTCTCTATTTTTATTTCTCAGCTGAGGGTTGAATGTTCTCATTTTACAGTCACTTATCCTTTTCAACTCTGAGAAAAAAGATGTTTTTTTTTCCCTCACTCAACTCTATTATCTATATTTCTTGATCTTTGTTCCAGAAAGAAAAGAAAAACAAAACATTAAAAGTTATTTCTCTAAGAAGTTTCTTGTACTCAGAAAGCCATGCACAAATGTAGGTGAGCACTGTGTGCAGCCTGCCCCATGCCTGTCTGGCATTTAGAGAGGCTGCTGAGATGTGTCAGTCTGGGCATCAGGGAGGTAAGAAGATGGCTCAGGTAGGTTCAGAAAGATGGGTGCGATGTGCCTGAAAAAACAAATAAATAATCTTTAAACCCTCTGGATGTCACCCCAGGATCACCATTATAATCAATGAAAGAGCAGCTGGTATTAGTGTTCATCCATCTACTCATTCATCTGTTCATGAATCACTGAATCAATATGCACTTGATGAGCTTCTTCTCTGTGTCAGCACAGATGACCTGTGTGTAAACTGGAATAAGTCTACCAAGGGAAGATACAGTAATGAGAGCTTTGATTTTGAGGTTTACAATTTGCTAAGCATTGCGCTAAGTATTTTATATGCATCATTCATTTAATCTCCCTTATGACCGCACTTTTCAGATTAGGAACAGACTCTGAGACTCCAAGGAGTTTGCTAGTAAGTAACACAGCTAGTGAGTAACAGATTGAACTTGGGACTATCTTACTCTGGAACTTCCCATGGAAAGGTCATTGCTCTAGAAAGTGATAAATGCAATGATGGAGGCATGCCTGTGGACTGAAGAATGAGAGAAGAGGACGTTGATCTACCCATTGGGGTTCAGAAAAGGCATTTTAGAGATAGTGATTCTTGAGTTTAGTATTAAGCTATGAACCTGAAGTGGCAGATTGAGGTACTATTGGGGATTTTAGGCAGAAGGGATAACTTGAAAACTATGTGTACGAGGAATTGCAAGTGCTTTGGTGTCTCTGAAAAATCACATGTAAGGCAAGGAGCTATAAACCTGTAGAGGTGGGGTAGGGCCATATCATGGCAAATGTTTTAGAATCTACAATGTGACAATGCCAAATGATGAACTTGGAATTTGTGTAGTGGTCCAGGGAAACGTGACTGGGGCTGGACATGGTTGGTGCAGTAGAGTGGGAAGACAGAGAAAACTTGATGACTTATTGGATAGACAGAGTTAATGAGAGAGATGGAGAAGATATAGGATGCCTCTCAGATTTCTAGCTTGGTGGATGGAAGGATGGAAATGCCAGGAAATGATAGAGAGGATCCAGGAGGAGAACAAGGTTCAAAAGAAAGGTGGTGAGCTGTTTTATTCTTTGGCAGTCTATAGTTATAACCACATACGATTAAGGTTTTTTTTTATAACAGGTTAAAATAATAATGCATAGATATCATATTTACTATGATTTATAGTTATTGTTATAATTATTCATAAATAAGAAACATCTTTCTTGCCTGGGAGAAATTAAATACATATTCTATAGTCTCAAAAAAATAAAACAGAGTTATGTCAGTCATAATGTAATGGATACTAATCATAGTAACAACCACTTATTGAGTACTACACATAGTCCAGATATTGTTCTATGAACTTTACTTACATCACTTCCATTCATCTTTCCTCCAGGGATTTTAGTTTGAAAACCAAAGTGGTACCACCCTGGAGTTCATTCATGTCCTATTGTAGATTGAGGGCTAGTGGTAGTGGTTTGCTAGGGATGAGTTTGAGCATGGCACAGTCCCCATGGCCTGGTGACTGAGACCCAGGAAGACAACTTTGTAGAAATATAGGAAGCTGTTTTACTACAAGCTGCATATGGATGGAATGTATACTTTCTTCATACTGTCTAGGTTTGCATTCCAGTAATGACAGTTAGAAGATGTGTGACTCATGAAGTTCATAGCAGCATTATTCATAATAGTCAAAACTAGAAACAATCTAAATGTCCATCACTGTTAAATAGACAAAATTGATAGACATTCCATTGAATACTATTCAGCAATAAAATGGAAGAAACCACTATCACATGCTTGCTACTTCATGGATGAACCTCAAATATATTATGCTAAGTGAAAGAAGCCAAATACAAGAGATCACATGTTGTATAATTCCATTTATATGAAATATCTGGAAAAGGTAAGTTTATAGGGAAAGAAAGTAGATTAAGAAAGTGGTTGCTTAAGACTTGGGGTGGTACGGATTAACCGTAAGTGATTATGAGAGACCTAGAGACCTTATTGTGATTAAGGTGTTCTTAAAGTAATTTATGGTGATGGTTGCTATCATTTGGTAAAGTTACTAACAATTATTTAATTATTCACATGAAATGGATGGATTTTATGATATGTAAATATACCTCAATAAAGCTGTTGAAAAAAGAAGCTGTGCGAACTTGGCAAAGTTTTTGAATCTCTTTTTATTTTACCTTCCTTATCTGTAAAATGGGGTGGTGAATTTTTAGTCTTTGTTTAATCTCTGGCATCATCTGACTCAATTTGGCACTCATTCCTTCACTATACTCCCTGGTCCCTGTTGATTTTTTTTTTTGACATACTTTCTTTATTAATTTTCCTGACACCAAACTGTCCTAATTTTCTTTACAACAAAGGTGGGAGTTGAGTTCTGCAAGAGTGTGGGGACTGCCTCAATTGTCCTACTCTATGGTTAATTATCCAGTCCAATACCTGTGACATGCATCATCATTCAGCCTCTGCTGCTTCTGATGTTGGGATTATTCAGGTCCTACCTGGGGTATTTTAGGACTTGTTTGGGATATTTCTCTGACACCTGAATATCATTTCAGTTTCCTTAGCTCTATTGGGCATTTTTATAAACATTTTCCCATCAATTTGTTCAAGAAAGTCTTCCTTTTCCAGTTTTGCTAGAAACATCTCTTCTGATATTCTAGTACAGCTATAAATTCATTTTTTATTTTTATACTTTGCTTCTTATTTCAATAGGATTTCATGAGGGAGGATGTAGAGGATGCTGTGTGTACTGTAGAGATCCCATTCAGGATTGAAGGGCTTATTCCTCCAGCCATCCAAGGTTGGCCTTCTTCCTTGGAGAGCCTTCATCCAATGACTAATTGATTCAAGGTGAAACCTTCTCACTCAGCTTGCTACAACTCTGAAAGACCACCCTTCCTCAGAGCTTCCTGTGGGCCTTAATTGAGAATCCATACAGCCCAGCTTCTTCTTCTATTTTTATTTTCTTCCCTTTTCTTCTACAGGTGTTGACTCCAAGGGTACTCCCAAATAAACCTTCTCCATGCTAACTTTTATCCAGAATATGCTTCCTGGAGAGCCCAAACTGTGCCCAAGGAGATGTGACTACATGTCCTCTAAAGAACACATGAGTGCTGTATATTGGGAGTGAAAGCACACGGAAGCTAGTGAAGGGGTACTCAGTAATGGTGGGAAGGTTGTGAGGGGATCTGGGTAGGGCAATGACATTGTCTGCTTCATGACTCTATCACCAGCAACCTTGTCAGTCTGGCTTTGGTATCAAGCTTCAGTGTTGATTGTGGGTCGTGACAGGAGACTTTTGAAAACTGGCTTTTAAAGTAGTTTGTTTTTAGCATAGTGGAACTTATAGAACACTTAATTTTGTGTTGGACTGAATTCCAATGAGCCTGTTTGAATGAGTTAGTTGCAAAATACTCCATTAAATAATGAAATGAGTTAATCTTTTTGTAGAGTTGCTCTGTATTTGCTATAAAATACTAAAGAGTGTTTGCCAAAAGCAGCAATCCTAGAATTGGTCTAATTGATATTGAGCTGTTCCTTGTGTAGTAATTGCCCAATAAGCTTAGTGGCTTCTTGAGGCCACTGTCAGAATGATAATAGGTTTACGTCATTAGCACAAAGTAGGATGCTATGACAGGAGTTTATGTATCTAGGTTATCAAAAGGTGTATCAAACGATTTGGGGTTAAAAATTAAAGAATAAGGTGGGATAGGACATTTGTGCTATTTGGGGGATGTAATATGCTCTGTTAAGAGCTCATTTCCAATCCATTTTGATCCCTTTTTGATATTACAGTAAAGGCTCTGAAGGACCATTAAAAGCCAGGGATCAATATCGAGATCATGCAACTTGGCTTATAAACGGTTTCTGTTTATAAAATCAAAGGCTGACAATAGAGTAAAAATGCCACAAGTCTCACATTATTTTTAACCACTTTCTCTTATAGAAGAAGTAGAGTGTAGTGATAGTCCATAATAGAAAAGCTATCTCTAAAGCATTTATGCTCTTCCTGTAGGATATTACATTGAGACATCCAGACATGCAGTGTGGAAGAGCAAGATGGTATTGATTTTTGAAAAGATATTCTAGAGATTGTTCAGTGCTAAGAAAAAACAGAAGGCTTCCCCTCCCTCTTTTTTTCACAAACAGCAGACATTATTCTTTTGGTCTATTTTGCAGAAATAATTTTGAATGGATTGGCACCTACAATAGGATTTGAGGTGGGGAAACTCTCTCTGCTGCATAGTTTAACATAAAGTCATTATTTGAATGAAGTCTAATGGGTAGGGGCACTGGATTTGAACTAAAGATAGTTCTAGGGTTTTAAAAGCATAGAGTGAATGTAAGAGTTCTACAAAACAAAAAAGAGAACCAATTACTGAATTCCTTTAATGACAGGAGTACAGGCAGGCAGGCAGATACTGAGCTTTGTGTGCTGTGGGCTAGAGAAAGGTAACCTGACTAGGGAAAGAATGAGAGAGGGAGAAAGGGAAAGAAAAAGAGAGAGAGGTATTTTTAGAGACTATTTGGTAAAATCAGAGAAACTAAAAAGCAAGCACCAAGAATCAGACAGCTAAGTGCTTTACTATTATTACATCAAGGTGATATTGATTTTTGAAAGGATATTCTAGAAATTGCTCAGTGGTAAGAAAGATAGAAGGCTACCCTATCAAATTCAAAAAGTCAGAGAAAGATATCTGCTGTTAACTAGCATTTTCCTGGAAGTTGTAGTTAGCAAAGTAAGTCAAGAAAAAGAAAGCAAATATAAGTATTGGGACTTGGATACTGTGGCAGCATGGAGGTGTGCTGCTTGGATTGCCCTCAGGAGAGAATATGCTGTTCAGCTGCAAGAACTGCAGTTAACTGACAATCTCTAGCTTTTAACAACTTCAGATTTACCTCAGCTTCCTAGGCAGCCCTGAGCCAATGACTGACCATGTCTGCTCAATGTGGGATTTCTCTAATGGGCATCCCCCATTAGAGAGATGGAGATTCTAATTGGGGTGGTTGAAACTTTGTCAGGTCTGCATCACAGTTAGTCCCCCATGCCCACTTTTTCTTCTTCCCACTTTTATCTCATACACTTATCCCTGTATACTTCTTGCATTCTTAACTCCATCAGGGTGTCTGCTTCCCAGATGACACAACTGCCATTGTTGGTAGCAGGAATGGTTCAGAAAATCAGGATACCTCTTGCTGTATGCAGACTAGATCCAATGAGATATGGGCACATACACTCTGGCACAAAGTGGCAGCCCAATTTTAAAACCTGTGAAATTGCCTGGTTGTTACTAAGTTGCATTGATGCCCTACAGAGGTGTAGTGGAAAGTTGAGGGAAGTTAACAGTCAAATATTGTCAGAAAGCTTCTTTGTGGTTTGCAGAGTCCCTTATTTCCTGCAGCATTGGACTAGAACAAGCTGAAGACTCAACTTGGGATTTGATAGAGTTGCCAAGCTACTAAGAAAATTGAATGATTGATGGTTGGGAAAACCTGGGATCCTGACACATGAGATGGGGATATCTGGATTGACACATGAGATGGGGATATCTGGATTGATGTTCCCGAAGACTTTTGTTCTCCAGATTCCACTGAACCCTCAGAGCTGCAGAGATGCCCCACCCATTCCTTTTAAGAGATAGCACACTCCACTGGTGGGAACACACTGTGGAGACTTTCTTTTGGAAAGTTATAGACCTCCTGCTCAGGAACTGCCCACAGTTGAAATGCCTGATAATAGCAGATAATGGAAGGGGGGATTAGAAGGCTCAGAGAAGTGGGCATTCTGGAATAGATGAATTATGCAAAGCCAGAAAATTTATCTGAGGAGAGTTTTCCATAGGAAAAGTCAGGGAATATACTAGCCCCCAAAAGAGACACCAACACCACTAGGAAGTTCAGTGGTGGCTAAAGGACTATATATACAAATCTTTACAACCACAGCCTCTGCTGCAAACAGCCTGGAAAGCCAAACAACAACTTTTGCAGTAATTGGCCCAGACTTAAATGGTCAGGACTTAGCCAATATTGGGTAGCTTCCTTATTTTTGCTCCTGTTTCTAACTGAGGACCAACCATAGAAAGCCAAATATGTTCCACAAATCATTTTCATAAGATGCTCCACCTCTAGGTAGCCTGTGTTCAGTTTCCCTATGTCAACAATCTGCAATCAGAACATACCTGAAGCCTTTCCTTATTTTTCACTATAAAGCTTTTCTACTTTCCTGTCTGCCTCTGAGTCTATGCCAAACATGAGTGATGGTGGCTGACTCTCTTGCTATAGCGAGCTCTGAATAAACAGCTTCTGTTACTTATTATTTGGGTGGTCTTGGACAATTTCCATATGGCTCTTCTCTACAGGCAAAAGCTGATGGTAGAAGATGCTGTTAGAGAGCTTGGTTCATCGATACTAATGAAGATTACAGAGCTCCAAAGCTATAGAGGCCAGGTGGTGGCACTTAACTGCCAGAAACCAGGGGGTTGAAATTTGTGGGACAGCTGCCAAGATTGAGTGGCAGCCGAGGAGGCTTACTCTACAGAGAGTTGTGGAGAGAGAGTTGATAGAATATAAATAACATTGATAGAGGTAAAAGAAAAAGGATAAAATAAGATATTGCTCAATACATACATTTAATTAAAGAAAGTAATCACGGAAGAGCAGGAAACTGAAGGTGGTTACCCCCATAAAAAAATCACAATCCTTTTCCTAGTTCTCAGGCCTGAGCCAGTTTTCAAGCCCAGAACCTCATGCCTGAAGAGGTGACTGGGTTCCAGTGAGGATTCTGCATCACCTTGGCAAGTATATGTGGTAACAATTCTTCTAGGCCTTCTGCAGTGGGATGTATGGCTAATTCTGCAATGGAATGTATGGTTGTACAATCTGTAAAGGGAAATATGAGGATATTTCAGGGATTGTTGGACACAGGATTTGACATTGATACTTGGAGATCTGAAGCATCATTATGGTGACACTGTTAGTGTTAGAGCTGGGGCTCAGGAAGGGCTGGCAATAAAAGTAATCCTGGCCAAAGTCAAGCTTGCAATAAATTGGCTGGGTCTGTTGACTCACCAGGTGGTCTCTTCCCCATTTCTTGAATATGTAATTGAAATTAACAAACTTAGAAGTTGTGTCCTTAGCCTGTGGGGTAAGACCTATGACATTGAGGAGCACCAAGAAGAAGTCTTTGAAATTGTCTACCTGCATCCCTAGCCAAGGCGGTAGATAAAAAGCAATATCACAGTATGGGAGGGATATTGATTAGGGCCAGCCTTAAGGATCTCAAAGATGGTCTCCATTATATATCTCCACTTCATTTACCATTCTGGCCCCTACAGAAATTGGATGGATCTTGGAGAATGACTGTAGTATACCACAAGCTCAATCAAGTAGAAACCTTGATTTCAGTGACTGAGGCAGAGCAGATCTAGTTTAATATGTCTTTGTTATATAACACAGCCATTGATTTGATAGTGAAGCTCTTTTCTTTCCCTATCAGGGAAGGAGTTTAAAACAATTTGCAGTAACAAGATGGAAAATAATATATGTACATTTATAGTTTTACCCCAGGATTAGGTTAGGCCATAATATAGTCTGAAAGTATATAGACTGTTGGGACATCTTGCAGAATATCACTTGATTTATTACACTGGTGACATCACACTGATCAGGTAGGATGAACAAGAGAATCTGGCTTACTGGAGACCTTGGTGCTCACTCCAGAAGGTAAGAAATAAATTCTACAAAGACTTTAACAAATTCTACTGACACTTCGATAAAAAGTTTTCAGAGGTTCAGTGGTCCTAGGGGCATGCTGGGATATTACCTCTGAATATATATGAAAACTTGCTTCATCTTCCATCCACTATCACAAAGAAGATAGCACAATGCCTCCTAAGCCTTTTCAGGTACTAGAAGAACACATTCCAAATGTAGAAATACTGCTTCAGTATCATGTGACCCCAAAGGCTGTCAGTTTTGAGAGGGATCTGGAACAAAAAGAATTCTGCAGCAGGTTTACATTATGATGTAAGCAGCTTTGTCATTTGGGCCATACAATCCAGCAGACCTAAAAGACCATGCATCTAGAACTGCCTATTAGGAGTTGGGTTTTGTTGGACCCATCAAGTCATAAAGTCTGGTGGATCCAGCAACAATCCATTGTAAGATGGAAATGGTATATCCAAGTTTAGAGACTAGAGGGCTTGAGAAGCCCAGATCCCCATATTACCCACAATGGTTGCATCAGCACCTATCTCTCAGCTCAAACCTGGTAAGAGGGAAAAGATGGGAAGGGGTTGCATACAATCAGTTGAAGGAGGAGGGAAAACCTGAGGTTGGTTTATAGATAGGTTGGCTTGGGTACAAGCTAAAAATGGATGGTAGATGTACTATAGCCACATGCAGGGGTGGCCCTGAAAGATAACATTGAGAAAAAAATCTTCCCACAATAGAGTTTTGAGCAGTGTACCTGGTCATCCACTTTATGTGGAAAAAGAAATGGCCTGAGGTGAGAATATACGCAAACTTCTGAGCCATGATAAATGGCCTGGCCAGTTGGTCAAGGGCTTGAAGGAAAAAGAAAGATCAGAGATGAGATCTTTCTAATCTGTAGAAGTATGTGAATAGACATGGAAGTTGGCATGAAGTATGATTTGACTTTTGTATCACATGTTAATTAATACTTATCAGAAGCATATACTAGTGACACTTAAATGATCAATAGGACAAAATGACTCAGACAGTTGACGTTAGCCAGCCTTTGTCATTGGACACTTCAGAACTGCTCACTGGGCACATGGATGAGGCAAAAATAAAAGCTACACAGGGGCTAAGAACATGGGTTCTCTCTTATGAAGACAAATATTGCTATTGCCAGTTCTGAGTGTCCAAACTGCCAGCAACAGGTCTTTAGGCTGAGCTCCTGATATGGCACCATTCTTCACAAATAGTGGATACCAACCAGTTATTGGTGGCAAGTTGATTATACTGGGCCCTTATATCCTGGGAGTGCCAAAGATTTGCTTCCACAGGAATAAACCCCTATTCGAAATATGAGTTTGAGTTTCCTGCCCACAGGCCCTCAGTCAGCACCCCTATTGGGAGGCTTACTTCATCTATAGCATTTGAACAATGAAGAAAATAGGGAATGGGCCCAAATTCACTGGTGGTATCACATGCTGTATCATTCAAAAGTTATCAATCTAAAATAGCATTGGATTGGTCTGTTGAAAGTGCAGCTTAAGTGCCACCTTGAGGACAATACTCTGCAAGTATGAGGTCCCTTGTTTAGGAAATATAAGAGAAGATTCTCAGGTTGCTATTTAACAGACTAGATTGTTGACGTTTTTGAGGGACATAGCCTTATTACTACTGCTCTGAAATATCTTTTCCTTTACAAAATGTAAAAAAGTACAACTTAAAATGATCTGTTCCCATTCAATGATAAGAGAAGAACAAAGCCAACATAAGTGCTCTCATGCTCCATCAGAGCTCCTCTCCCTGCCACCTGATTCCTTACATGCTTCTCTCCTATTATTGCTCTAGGTATGATCGTGTTCCAATAAGTGCAATTCAAATTAATATATGAACAATATTATAGATGATGACATATTTTGAAACTTTAGGGTAACTCAGAAGTGATTTATAAACCTGGACCAGAGTGTACTCCTTTAAAACAAACTAGAGATATCTGATTGCCTTCCCCTATAGATACCTTTCCTTATTACTTATTACTACCAACAAGCTTGGGCTTTGTCTTTCATAAGTTAGCCTGAAACCCAAAAAGAGGCCAGACCTCCTAGGGAGAGGTCTGTCACCCTAACAAAAATTCCTAGTCACACTGTTTTTTAAGCGCACCAAGCACAGCCATCTTTACCAGTCAGGTCCCAATGACAGAACCACACTTACTTTGACTTTCACTTCTTGTTTTCTCTGACTCTTGAGTATTAGTGAGTCATTTGGCTTGTGAACTCTTGGATCCCAATAATCCCTTTAGCACAGTGGTTTTCAATTTTTATTGCACTTTGGATCACCTGGGGGAGCTGTAATAAATCCAGATGCCCAAGCCACATCCAGATTAATTGCATCAGAATATCAGGGGGTGGGGGTGGGGCTCAGGCATAAGTGCTCTTTTTAGAGCTCTTGGAGTAGTTTCATCATGAGCAAAGTGGAAAGCCATTGCTTTAGTCAATTTCTTATACTACATTTCAAGTTCTCTACTTTCAATAAGTTGGGATGTACTAAGCTTCCATGCCTCTCTGATTTTGGTGTTGAAAGGACTAGATTATACACATTGTGCCAATATGAAGACTGTCTTCTCAAGATCTTCTTTCTCTTTACTACTTTTTATGTTTGTGAAAAAAATATAGTTTTTACCTCTCATTGATGCTAATGAATAAAGTAGTTCTGCTTAAAATGTAAAGTATGTGGCTCATTCAAATCACTGCTATCCCAATGATATGAGACTCTGGTACAAAACTCACAAGTCTTTAAAACCTAGCATATGGTATGAGCTAAATACTTAATTGTTAAATTAAATCAAAACATTAAATTGAAACATTTTTTCTTTCACTTATAATAATAAATACATTATTTCGCTGTGTCTCTATATTTCTGAAAGTCTCAGGTAAGTTTATGACTTTTTGGGACTAAACAGAATCATTCTATCTTTCCAGACTGTCTAGATCCAAGTATCACTGCCATGATGTTAAATCTTCTGTGAATTCTTAAGCTCCTAGGATATTTGCAAGATGAACATAGTATTATTTTGGCAGAGAATCCTGTGTATGTATGTGATAGGGGGTGAAACCTGCTTCTATATATCTCTTTAACATGAAAGAAGCTTGGTTTAGTTTGCTCCTATTTTATTCTGCTAAGATCTAGGAAAAATATTCAAGAGGAAGAGGATATTATTTCACTCCAAGAGATTTTTCTTTAGAAACTTGGAAATTAAAGCAAGTATCCAAAGGTACATAGGGCATGAATTTTACTTATTTATTTGTTTGTTTGTTTGTTTATTTATATTCTTTTAGGTCATAAATTTTAAAAGTTCAAATTACCTCTTGTTCGTTCATCTGAAATAAAAATATTATTCAATCATTAAAATCATGTTTATGGTTTATTTGAAAAAAATTATCTTAAAATAAGATATAGATTTTGGAAGGGAACCAGAAGCCTGGAGAGTTCAATTTATTTGAGGTCAAAGGAAAAATTGCTGGGAGAGCAAAATATTTCCTATTAAGCCAAAAATGTTAAGATTTGGGGAATATAGAAGAAATAAACTATCTTCCTAGAATTAACTGTATATCATCATCTTTAGATGAAAAAGCTAGAAACTGGCTTCATTTGAAGGAATAATTACTCAGCTCTCTAGAGTTTGCTTAAATGACTTCAAGACCACATTTACAGCTTAAATCATGTGCTATTAACTCCTTTTTTCACAGAATCTGTTCAAGTTGGAATACTTATTAGATTTTTGTGTGTTCATCATTCACGTGCTTATTGAGTGCTTACTATACAGATTCTGCAAGGTCTTGAAAATGCAGTGATGGACAAGATAGTCCCTGTCCTCATGGAACTTACAATTTAGCAAGGAATTAATTGTGCAAATAAGTGACATGTATAGTAATTTAATTATAGTTGTAGTACGTATAACAAGAGGAAGTTATTAATATGGGAAGTGCCTTTTCTTGGGGTTTAGGAATGATTTTATTTTTATTTTATTTTTTTTTTACGGCAGAAAAGAAAACCTTTATTAGAAGGGAAAGTACACTTTCAGATGTGGAAGCATGCCTGAGCAAGAAAAGCATGGCTCAAAGGCTGGAATGATTTTTTTTAGGAAATATTTTTGTTGGCATTGGTAGGCTATAGCACACATGTTTTGTGATAATACATTAATCAAGTCATTGAAATCAGATATGTATTTGTAGAAGAACCAATTCTGTATGGCCAGTTTCTTAGGAGGCTTATTAAAATTTAATTTAGGAAACCAATAACTCCATATGTCTATGGAAGCCAAAAGTTAACAGCCAAATGGGCAGGAATGACTCAGAATATCATACCAGTTCATTCAACAAATATTTACACTGGGGTTACAGCAATGAACAAAGCAGACAAAAATCCCTGCCTTCATGGAGCTTGCAGTGTAGTTGAGAAGACAGTAAACAAGATAAATAAATAACATACAGAGCATGTTAGTTATTGATAATTGCTTTGGAGGAAAAATAAAACAGAAAGGAGGTTAGTGCAATTACTGGGTCCTTGGTTTTTTATAGCCCTTGTTTTAAATCTATTTTGTTGTCCTAGCTTATTTTTTTGTTTGTTTCTATTTTCATGAAATATGTTTTGTTATCCCTTTACTTTTAGTATATGTGTGTCTCAATCTGAGTTGAGTTTCTTGTAGGCAGCATATGTAAGGGTCTTGTTTACTTATCCATTCAGCCACCCTATCTTTTGGTTGGAGCACCTAATCCATTTACATTTAAAGTAATTGTTGAAAGATATGTAGTTATTGCCATTTTATTATTTATTTTTTAAACTTTTTTCCTTCATTTTCTTAAAGAAGTCCCTCTAACATTTCTTATAACACTGGTTTGATGTGATAAAATCCTTTAGCTTTTTATTTTCCGAGAAGTGTTTTATTTATCCTTGGATTTTAAATAGCTTTGCTGGGTAGAGTAATCTTGGTTGTAGATCCTTACTTTTCATCACTTTGACTATTTCCTGCCAATCTTTTCTGGCCTGCAAAGTTTCTGTTGAGAAATCATTTGACAGTCTTATGGGAGATCTCCTGTAGGTAACTAATTGCTTTTCTCTTGCTGCTTTTAAGATTCTCTCTTTGTCTTTAACCTTTGGCATGTTAATTATGATGGGTCTTGGAGTGAGCCTGTTTGGGTTTATGTTGTTTGGAATTCTCTCTGCTTCCTAGAGTTGTATGTCTATTTCCTTCAACAAATTATGGAGTTTTTCTGTCATTATCTTTTCAAATAGGTTCTCAATTCCTTGCTCTACACTTCTTCAGGTACCCCTATGATGCAAATGTTGGTATGCTTGATGTTGTGCCAGAGGCCCCTTAAACTGTCCTTACTTTTTTTGTATTCTTTTTTCTTGTTGCTGTTCTGTTTGGATGTTTTCCACTACCTAATATTCTATATCTCTGATTCAGTCTTCTACTTCATCTAATCTACTATTGATTCCTCCTAAAGTATTCTTCCTTTCAGTTATTACAGTCTTCATTTCTGCCTGGTTCTTTTTTGTTTTCTATTTCTACTTTTATGTATTCTAATTCTTTGTTAAAGTTCTCACAGAGTCCATTTACTCTTCCTCTAAGTTCATTGAACACCTTATTACCAGTGTTTTGAACTCTGCCCCTGCTAGATTGCTTGTCTCCAGTTCTTCTTCTGGAGCTTCATTCTTTTCTTTCATTTGGGACATATTTCTCTATCTCCCCATTTTGGTTGCCTTCCTGTTTGTTTCTATGCATTAGGTAGGGCTGTTGTATCTACTGGTCTTAGTAGAGTGGCCTTATGTAGTAGGTGTCCTGTGGGGCCCAGTGATGCAGTCTTCCCTGGTCACCCAAGTTGGGTGTACAAAGAGTGTCCCTTGTATGGGTTGTGTGTGGCCTCCTATTATAGTTGAGCCTTGGTTGCTGTTTTCACATGAATTGAAGGGATTGACCCTCAGGCTAATTGTTTGTAGGGCTGACTCAATGGAATAGGATTTACTTTAGCAGGGTATCTGGTGTCTGCCCAGTCTGCCCTTTGGATGTGTTGTCTTTGGATACAGCTCCTGTTGGTGCTCTGGCTGGATCCAAGCTGGCAACTAAGTGTGGTATGCTAGACCCAGGGCCTCCTGGGAGAGGCCTGCTGCAAGCCAAGTTCAGTCTCAGCCAGTGACCTGCCTGGGGCCACCTGGCAAGAGTCATCAAGCAATCCAAAGATGGCTGCCACCCAGCTTAGCTTGGAGGTGACATGAGAGGGTTAACTATTAACTGGGGGCAGGCTGCCACTAGTGCTGGGCTTGGGGCTGTTCAGCAAGCACATTGAGGCCAGATGCTGCTTGTTTGGATTTTGCAAACTTTTGAGAGATTTTAGGAAAATCTGCGGCATGAGACAGGGAAAGTCATTTATATGAAAAAGCAATTGGGAGGGGCGAGATCTCAAGGAATCACCAGGATGGGTTGACCAGTGTTCGCCAGTTTGATGAAGACACAGATATGGCGGCCACCTGCATCTGTATGCTGGGAGTGGCGGGGGAGGGGGAGGGTGGTTCAACAAAGGAACAATGTCCTCTGCCAGCACTTCTATCTGGGAGAAAGCTGCCCGTTCCAGCCCTCACTCCAAAGCCAGAAAACTCAGTTCCTCTTTGTATGTCCCTGGAGCTTTTCAATCTGCTGCCCCAGTGCTGGAGCTCAGAGAGAGTGAGCCTGTCAGGGAGTAATTTCATGCGCTGGCCTTTTAAGAGAAATGCCTGAGGCTCCCGCAGCCCTCTCTCTCAAGCAGCCACAAACTCTGTTGGTTTTCACAACTGGAAGTTGTGGGGAGTTCTCTTTCCCACAGTAGAACCCTAAGCTGGGGAGCCCGGTGAGGGGCCAAGACCCCTTGCTCCCCCAGAGTGACCTCCCACAGCAGAGATATTTCTCCTGATTCTCAACTGTCACACACAGGTGTGGGACTAGGCTGTTTCACATCTCCACCCCTCTTATTATTCTCAAAATGGCCTCTTCTGTGTGTCCCTAGTTGTAGGACTTCTGTTCAGCTAGACTTCAGGCGACTCCCAGTAATGGCTATTCTGTAGTTTAGTTGTAATTTTAATGTGGTTGTGAGAGGAGGCAAGCACAGTGTTTATCTACTCAGCCATCTTGACTGGAAGCCTGGAATTCTTTCTTTAACCCATTGTTTTCTTATGTACAAAATGAGGATAAGTATCGTCCTTTAGTGGGGAGTGATTTCTCCATTTGTCCCATACATTTTGACAGGTCTTATAAAGAGAGGCACTGATTTCCCTTTTGTTCTGGACTGTCTTTTTAAGGATGTTTGTGTAGTGAACAGTCTTGGGTGATAGAGCTAGTGTTGCCTTCAGCCATTACTGGGAGTCGTCATTATATACAATATAATAGATCTGAGTTTTCTCAGCTCAGAATTCCTCTTCAGTAATGCTTCTTACTGTATATGTAGAGGGAGGTCACAAGACCATTTTTGCTACACTCTGAGAATTGGAGCTGGGGAACTGGTGCAAGAAAATGCTGATACTTGGCTTCTGCTACTGCTGTGAGAGTTCTTTGTCTCTGACCCAGGAGTCTTTTGTCTTCTGCCAGAATCCATGAAACTGTGACAGGCTAACTTGTGGAAATAGCATAAAATCTCAGACTTCTCACAGTTCTTGAACACCTATTCTATGGGGTTATTATGAGACTTAAATAAGGTAATTAATATAAAGCATTTAACACAGTGCTTGACATATATGTGTCCAATATATGTTGGCTATGAGTACTGGTTTTGTGTAGACAACTTATATCTTAAGACAGTAGTTTTTCAAACAGAAGGTCACTAGGCTATAAAAACAGTTAAATAGTTTTATATTTAAAAAATTAAACAGAAAATAAACTAGAATAGAATAATAAAAAATATCCAAGTGCAAAATATGTAATAAAAATAAATACTAATTCATTAAGCTTTAATTTACTTAAGATACATACATATATCTGTATAGTGGGTTGTCATATACATATGTGTGTGTATATATATATATATAATATTTATTTATTTATTTATTTATTATTTATTTATTTTTTACATTTTGACCCCCTTCACCATTTCTTCTACTCCCCAACACACACCTTTGGCAACCCACTAATCTGTTCTCTATCTATGAGCTTGTTTTTTTTTTTTTTGGTTGTTGTTTGTTTTTTAGATTCTCATATCAGAAAGACCATATGGCATTTGTCTTTCTCTGTCTGACTTCTTTCACTTACCATAGTGCTCTTGATATCCATCCACGTTATTGTAAATGGTAATATTTCATTCTTTTGCAACGGCTGAATAATATGTGTGTGTGTGTGTGTGTGTGTGTGTGTGTGTGTTATAATATATATATCACAATTACTTTATCCATTTATCAACAGACACATAAGTTGTTTCCATATCTTGATACTGTAAATAATGCTGCAATAAATATGGGGGTACATATATCTTTTTGAATTAGTGTTTAATTTTCTTCAGATAAATAACCAAAAGTGAAATTGCTGGATCATATAGTAGTTCTAGCTTTAAGTTTTTGAGGTACTTCTATACTACTTTCCATAGTGGCTACAACAATAGTGCACAGTTTTCTTTTCTCCATATCCTAGACAACACTTTTTATTTCTTGTATTTTTGATAATAGTCATTCTAACAGTTATGAGGTGATATCTCATTGTGGTTTTGATTTGCATTTTCCTGATGATTAGTGATATTAAGCAGCTTTTCATGTACCTGTTGGTCATCTATACATTTTCTTTGGAAAAGTGTCCATTCAGATTTTCTGCCTGTTTTTAAATAGGATTATTTAATTTTCTTTTTTGCTATTGAGTTATATTAATTATTTATATATTTTGGATATTATTCCTTTATCAGATATATGATTTGCAAATATTTCTTCCCATTTAACAGATTGCTTTTCTTTTTGTTGGTGGTTTTCCTTGCTATGCAGAAGCTTTTTAGTATGAATTAGTCCCACATATATGTTTTTGCTTTTGTTTGTTTTGCTTTTGGTGTCACATTAAAAAAAATTATTGTCAAGAGCTATGTCAAGGATCTTACCACCTATGTTTTCTGGTTTTTTAAAAGGAAATTTTATGGGTTCAGGTTTTATGCTTAAGTTTTTAATTCATTTTGAGTCAGTTTTTGTGTATAATGTAAGGTAGTGGTTGAGTTTCTTTTGCATGTGGTGTCCAATTTTCCTAACACCATTTATTGAAGACACTGCTCTTTCCCCATTGCATATCTTGACTCCTTTATTGTAAATTAATTGACTATAAATGTGTGGGTTTATTTCTGGGGTCTTTATTCCTTTTCATTGATCTATGTGTCTGTTTTTATATTAATACCTTACTGTTTTAATTACTAAAGTTTTGAAATACAGTTTGAAATCAGGGAGTGTGAAGCTTCTTGTAATTTGTCAAGATTTTAATTTGGGATATTTTTGTGGTTCTATACAAATTTTAAAATTGTTCTATTTATTTGAAAAATGTTGTTTTGTTAGTGATTGTATTGAAAATGTATTGGGTAGTATGGACATTTTAACAATATTTATTCTTCCAATCCATGCGCACAGAATATCTTTTTACTTATATATGTCTTTTTCAATTTCTTTTGTTAATGTTTTGTAGTTTTCTTCTTAAGTTTATTGGCATAACATTGGTTAATACAATTATGTAATTTTCAGGTGTACATTATAATTTGATATCTATATATTCTATTGTGTGATTACCACCCAGAGTCCAGTTTCCTTCAGCTACCATATATTTGACCCCCTTTACCCTGTCTACCTCGTCCCTCCTCTATTACCCCTATTGCCTGGTAACCACTAGTCCATTGTCCATGTCCCTGAGTCTCTGTTTGTCCTGTTCATTTGTTGCTTTTAGGTTTATATCCCACATATAAATGATATATCGTGATTTTCGGCTTTTTCAGTTTGCCTTATTTCACATAGCATGATTATCTCAAGGTCCATCCAGGTTGTCGCAAATGGCAGTATTTCATCCTTTCTTATGGCTGAGTAATATTCCATTGTATATATGTACCACAGCTTCTTTAGCCAATCATCTATCATAAGACACTTCTATTGCTTCCATGTCCTGGCCACTGTGAATAATGCTGCTATGAACATCAGTGTGCAAATATCTTTTGGGATATGGGTTTTCAAGTCTTTAGGGTAAACACCCAGTAGAGGGATTGCTGGATCATATGGTAGATCAATTCTTAGTTTTTTGAGGATCCTTCATACTGTTTTCCATAGTGGCTGTACCAATTTTCAGTCCCACCAGCAGTATATGAGAGTTCCTTTTTCTCTGCATCCTCTCCACATTTGTTATTACTTGTACTGTTAATTATAGCTATTCTAACAGGTGTGAGATGGTATCTTATTGTGGTTTTGATTTGCATTTTCTAATAGCTAGTGATGATGAGCATCCTTTCATATAGTTGCTGGCCATTTGTATGTCCTCTAGGGAGAAGTGCCTGTTCAGATCCTCTGCCCAGTTTTTGATTGGATCCTTTGTCTTTTGCTGTTATTGAGTCGTATAAGTTCTTTGTATCTTTTGGATATTAGGCCCTTATCGGAGGCATTGCTTGCAAATATATTTTCCCATTTGAATGGTTGTCTCTTTACCTCGTTGATTTCTTTTGCTGAGCAGAAGCTTTTTAGGTTAATGTAGTCCCATTCATTTATTTTAGCTTTTACTTTCTTGCTTTTGAGGTCAAATTCATAAAATCCTCTTTAAGTCCAAGGTCCTTGAGTTTCGTTTCTATGTTTTCTTCTATGCATTTTATTGTTTCAGGTCTTATATTCAGGTCCTTAATCCATTTTGAGTTAATTTGGGTGTGTGATGATAGACAACAGTCTAGTTTCATTCTTTTGCAGGTGGCTTTCCAATTTTCCCAGAACCATTTATTGAAGAGGCTTTCCTTTCTCCACTGTATCCTTTTGGCTTTTTTTGCCGAAAATTATTTGCCCGTATAAATATGGGTCTATTTCTGGACTCTCGATTCTGTTGCACTAGTCCTGTGTTTGTTTTTCTGCCAATACCATGCTATTTTGATTACTGTCGCTTTATAGTATAATTTGAAGTCAGGCAGAGTGATACCTCTAGTCTTGTTCTTTTTACTCAGGATGGCTTTGGTGACTTGGGGATCTTTTGTGCTTCCATATAAATCTGATGATTTTTTGTTCTATTTCTTTAAAAAATGCCAATGGGATTTTGATGGGGATTGTATTAAATCTGTATAATGCTTTAGGTAATATGGTCATTTTGACTATGTTGATTCTTCCAATCCAAGAACATGGAATAACTTTCCATTTTTTTGTATCTTTTTCGATTTCTTTTAATGAGATCTTGTAGTTTTCATTATATAGGTCCTTCACATGTTTCATTAAATTTATTCCTAGGTATTTTATTCTTTTTGTTGCAATTACAAAAGGAATTTTTTCCACATCTTTTTCTGATGCTTCATTATTCAAATGTAGGAACATTATTGATTTTTGAATGTTGATTTTGTATCCAGAGACTTTACTGTATTTGCTGATTGTTTCTAGTCATGTTCTTGTGGAATGTTTAGGGTTTTCTATATAGAGAATCATGTCACCTGCAAATAGTGACAGTTTGACTTCTTCATCTCTTATTTGGATGACTTTTATATCTTTCTCTTGTCTGATTGCATTCACTAAGATCTCTGATGTTATATTGAATAACAGTGGTGATAGTGGACAGCTTTGCCTTGTTCCTGATCTTAGAAGGAAGCTTTTTAGTTTTTCACCATCAAGTATAATGTTGGCTGAAGGGTTGTCATAAATGACCTATATTATGTTAAGGTACTTTCCTTCTATACTAATTTTGTTAAGTGTTTTGATCATGAAAGGATGCTGTAACTTTTTGAAGGCTTTTCCTGCATCTATTGATAGGATCATATGATTCTTATTTTTTAATTTGTTTATGTGGTGTATCACATTAATCGATTTGCGTATGTTGAACCATCCCTGTGCCCCTGGGATGAAGCCCACTTGATCGTGCTGTATAATCTTTTTAATATGTTGCTGTATTCAGTTCGCTAGTATCTTATTTAGGAGTTTTACATCTGTGTTCATGAGAGATATTGGTCTGTAATTTTCTTTTTTTGTGTTATCTTTACCAGGTTTTGGTATCAGAGTAATATTGGCCTCATAAAATGAGTTGGGAAGTATTGCCTCCTCTTTGACTTTTGGAAGAATTTGAGGAGAATCGGTATTAAATCTTCTTGGAATGCTAGGTAAAATTCACTGGTGAAGCCTTCTGGTCCTGGATTTTTACTTTTTGGTAGGTTTTTGATGATTGTTTCGATTTCCATACTGCTGATAGGACTATTTAGATTTTTCAGTTCTTCTTGATTCACTCTAAGAAGGTTGTATTTTTCTAAGTACTGGTCTATTCTAGGTTATTAAATTTGGTGTTATATACTTTATCATAGTATTCTTGTATGATCCTTTGTATTTCTACGATATCGGTCATAATTTCCCCTCTTTCATCCCTGATTTTGTTTATTTGTGTCCTTTCTCTTTTTTCTTTAGTGAGTCTAGCCAGAGGTTTGTCAATTTTATTAAACTTCTCAAAGAACCATCTCTTTGTTGTATTTATTTTTCTATTGTATTTTTTTGTTTTCATTTATTTATGCTCTAATTTTAATGATTTCTTTTCTTCTGCTGAATTTAGGCTTCATTTGTTCTTCCTTTTCTAGTTTTTTAAGGTGAAGCATTAAGTTGTTTTTTGGGGGCTCATTCTTGTTTTTGGAGGTAAGCCTGTAATGATATGACCTTTCCTCTTATGACTGCTTTTGAGTGTCCTAAAAATTTTGATATGTTGTACTGTTATTATCATTTGTTTCTATGTATCTCTTGATCTCTTTTTTTATTTCTTCTCTGACTCAGTTATTCTTCAGTAGCATGTTGTTTAATCTCCATGTATTTGTGGTTCTTCTTGATTTCTTTTTGCAGTTGATGTCTAGTTTCAAAGCATTATGATCAGAGAATATGGTTGGTATGATTTCAACCCTCTTATATTCGTTGAGGCTATCTCTGTGTCCAATTCTTGAGAATGTTCCTTGTGTACTAGAGAAGAATGTATAAGCAACTGTTTTGGGATGGAAGGCTCTGTAAATGTCAATTATATCCAGTTGGTCTAATGTATCATTTAGGGATATTATTTCCTTATTGATTTTCCATTTGGATCATCTGTCAAAATCCGACAGTGGGGTATTTACATCCCCTACTAAAATGGTGTTTTGGTCTGTTTCTCCCTTTAGTTCTGTTAGTAATTGCTTTACATATTTTGGGCCTTCCTGATTGGAGGCATAAACATTAATAAGTGTTATGTCTTCTTGGTGCTTGATTCCCTTTATCATTATGAAGTGTTTCTCAGTAGCTTTCTTTACCTTTTTTATTTTGAAGTCTGTTTTGTCCGATATTAGTACTGCTACTCCCGCTTTTCTCTGAATGCCATT